>NC_062970.1:42340719-42427143 GCF_023119035.1 Salvia hispanica | reverse complement strand
TAAAAACCTCTCGAGAATAAATATCCCTACAGGATAGATGATTTCGATCAACTCAGGGCGGGTTTCTCAAGATAGATTTGGATAGTTATCACTGAAGATCGAGGAAAGACATCCCGGCGGCCTTCGGAGATATCCCCCTTTCGAACGAAAATTCCCTTGGGGTTAACAAATGCCCGGGTTTTCTGGATTTAATGAACGAACTTTCCACTCATACCTCGACAAATTTTCTTGGTATTCATAGATGCTTTCTCTCGAAGGAAGGGTGAAACACGGGGAAATAAATTTGTCTTGGCCCCTCGGACATGAAAGTTTATCCCCAGTTGGGAAAATTAATTTTGGCTTAAAAAATAAATTTTCTTGGACATATCTCGGGAAAAGCAGGTAGCCCCGGAAAATAAACGGTAAAAAAATTGGAATCGGACCCCCCGAATGAAATTCGTAGTTTCTTAGGATTGGTGGCTCTAAAACGTTCTTGAAGGATTTTCCAAGATTGCAAGGCCAAGGGCCCCAAAAACTTCAAAAGAACATCAAATTCTCATGGACCCCGGGAATGTGAAAAAGTTTCCAACTACAAAAAAGAGAAGCAAACCCCTTTGCTCAGTCTAGCGGTCCCGGCAGGGAGGTCGTCTCCCCGGTGCATCAAAGAATGGACCGGTGCCCGATGCGGAATGGAAAAGTGATTGCATGCATCACAAACTCGGTCCAGCTAAACTACCCCAGCATGATCGAACTAGGCTGGCTGGTGCCGCCAAAAATTGGAACATATCTATGGAGTTCGATGTAAATTTTCCCCGAGATCATAAGAGCCTAAATACTTCTTGAACGAAGGATCTAAACATCGACAGGGGAGATGCTGAGCAATAGGACTGGTGGCATAAACTATCATCTGGGAAGCATTTTTCCCGCCCTTAAAGCGGGAAGACTGTTTGGGGCCTTTTTCCCCCAAAAGAAACGATGAATTGACAAGGATCAAATGGTACGATCGCCGAGCGGGCAAGGAGCACCAAAATGTACCATGACTTGAAGAAGAAATTTTGGTGGGAAGGAATGAAGAAAAGTATAGCATCATTTGTTGAACGATGCTTAACTTGTCAGCAAGTCAAGGCTCTGCATCAACGGCCCTATGGAAAACTACAACCGCTGGAAATTCCCGAATGGAAATGGGAACATATAACAATGGATTTTGTGACGGGACTACCCAACTCCAAGCGAGGAAATACCGCCATATGGGTAATTGTAGATCGTATTGAAGGAAATTTCATTTGAACGGTTAGAGTATTCCATGGAGACGTATGATTTCACGTACGTATAGTTGGGCTAGTTTATCTGAACCGTACGTAATGGAAATTGGTATAAAATGGGCACTCTTGGTGAGGCGATCTACAATTACCCATATGGCGGTATTTCCTCGCTTGGAGTTGGGTAGTCCCGTCACAAAATCCATTGTTATATGTTCCCATTTCCATTCGGGAATTTCCAGCGGTTGTAGTTTTCCATAGGGCCGTTGATGCAGAGCCTTGACTTGCTGACAAGTTAAGCATCGTTCAACAAATGATGCTATACTTTTCTTCATTCCTTCCCACCAAAATTTCTTCTTCAAGTCATGGTACATTTTGGTGCTCCCAGGGTGGGCAGTGTATGGCGTGTCGTGGGCCTCACTCAAAATCTCGTCTCGGAGCTTCTCATTGTTAGGAACACACAACCTTCCTTCAAAGGTAAGTGCACTATCTGTTTCTTCACGGAAATTCCCTTGATTGCCCATCCTCACTTTCATCCGTATCTTTTCCAGTGTCTCATCTCTTCTCTGTGTTTCCACTATGCGGTTTCTCAAGTCTGGTTCTACTACTAGAGTAGCTATTATTCCTTGTACTGTCTCGGGCGATCGTACCATTTCCAGACTCAGCTTGCTGAATTCTTTTATCAGTTCTTCTTTTTGGGTGAAAAAGGCTGCTAAGGGCTGAGTCTTCCTGCTCAAGGCGTCGGCTACAACATTGGCCTTCCCAGGATGATAGTTTATGCCACAGTCGTAGTCCTTTACTAGCTCGAGCCATCTCCGCTGTCGCATGTTTAGATCCTTCTGTTCGAAGAAGTATTTGAGGCTCTTATGATCTGTGAAGATTTCACATCGAACTCCATAGAGATGATGTCTCCATATTTTTAGTGCGTGCACTACAGCAGCTAGTTCTAGATCATGCGTGGGATAGTTTAGCTCGTGGGGACGGAGTTGTCGTGATGCGTATGCAATCACTTTTCCATTCTGCATCAGGACACAGCCGAGTCCATTCTTTGATGCATCAGTGTAGACGACGTAGCCTGTTCCCGGTTCAGGGACCGCTAGTACTGGAGCAGTGGTTAGCTTCTCTTTTAGTAGTTGGAAACTTTTCTCACATTCTGGAGTCCATGAGAATTTGATGTTCTTTTGAAGTTGTTGCGTCATTGGCCTTGCAATCTTGGAAAATCCTTCAATGAATCGCCTATAGTAGCCAGCCAATCCTAAGAAGCTACGAATTTCATTTGGGTTGGTTGGCGACTTCCAATTTTGTACTGCTTCTATTTTGGCTGGGTCTACTCGGACTCCCTCTGCGGTTACGATATGTCCAAGAAAATTTACTTCGTCAAGCCAAAATTCACACTTGCTGAACTTGGCATAAAACTTCTCATGTCTGAGCGTGTCCAAGACAGCTCTTAGGTGTTCCTCGTGTTTCACCCTATCCTTCGAGTAGATGAGTACGTCATCTATGAATACCAAGACAAATTTGTCGAGGTATGAGTGGAAAGTTCTGTTCATTAAATCCATGAAAACGGCTGGGGCATTTGTTAACCCGAATGGCATTACTACAGATTCGTAGTGGCCATATCTGGTTCGAAAGGCCGTCTTAGGTATGTCTTCTGGCCGGATCTTCAGCTGGTGATAACCGGATCTCAAATCTATCTTGGAGAATACGCTGGCCCCCTTGAGTTGATCGAACAGATCATCTATCCTTGGTAGAGGATATTTATTCTTGAGAGTCAGCTTATTCAGTTCTCGATAGTCGATGCACATCCTTAGTGTTCCGTCCTTTTTCTTTACAAAGAGTACGGGTGCTCCCCAAGGTGAGACACTAGGCCGGATAAAACCTAGGTCCATTAGTTCCTGAAGTTGGACCTTGAGTTCTTCTAACTCCTTTGGAGCCATCCGATATGGTGCTTTTGAGATTGGGGCAGATCCAGGTTCAAGATCTATGGTAAATTCTAGTTTCCGATCTGGTGGTAATCCAGGAAGAGTTTCAGGAAACACGTCTAGATATTCGCGCACAACTTTCACATCTTCAGTTTTTCTCTCAGCTTCTCGTTCTTCCTTCAGATAGACAAGGTAGGCAGGATGGCCCTTCCTCATGAGAGTCGCGGCTTGTAGGGCGGAGATTACGGATTTTCGCTTCCCCATACTAATCCCATGAAAGCTCGTTGGTTCTTTTCCAGGGGACTGGAAAGAAATTTGTCGTTGATTGCATAAGATGGTGGCATGGTTTTCGGCTAGCCAATCCATCCCCAAGATTATGTCAACGTCTGACATTGACATGACACTCAAGTTGTTGGCTATGAGTTTATGATTTCCAAAAGAAAGTTCTACGTTCGAGCATAGGTATTTGATTTCCACAATGCCTCCTATTGGCGAAACTACTATAATTCTAGGTTCGGCTGGTTTTGTAGGTAGTTTTAAAGTATTCACGCAGAGTGCTGATATGAATGAATGCGAGGCGCCAGTATCAAACAGAAGAATGATAGGTATGTCAAGTAATTTTCCCATACCTGCCAAGTTCCCTTTGTTCTTCTCAGACTGGTTCCGGCTTAGTGCGTAAGCTTTGGCTTGTGATGGAAGGCTGGGTCGTTGTGGCTGACGATGTAGGTGTTGCTTATTTCCTTCCAGGGCATGCATTGCTCTCAGTTGTGGCCTTGCTCCCATCTCTGGAGGTTTGTTGGGACAGTTCCTTGCAAAGTGACCAGTCTTGCCACATGCAAAGCAAGTGTCAGTCCCTGCTTTGCAAATCCCCGTGTGTATCCTGTTGCACTTAGGGCAAGGAGGGAGCTTGGCTTGGTAACCTCCTACCGGATAGGAAGTAGGCGGTTTTCCCAATCCCGGAGCTTGGTTGGGAGTCTGCCATGGTTTCTTCGGTCCTTGAGCATTCTGGTTCCCTTCCCATTTCCTCTTATCCTTGAAGGGGTTAGGCTGGGCTTGAGATGGCGGTGGGACCACATTTGCCATAGGTTTTTCACTGGGCATTGCTGCCTCAATGTCCAGGGCTCGACTAAGGGACTCAGGGTATGTCAGTCCCCTGTGGCTTGCTAACGCCATCCTTATCTCGTACCTTAATCCAGTGCGAAATTTTTCAGCCATCTTCTCTTCTGTATCCACTTGATCAGGGACGTATCTTGACATTTCACAGAAAACACGATCGTATTCAGTCGCTGACATTTTTCCCTGCTTCAGATTGTAGAACTCCATCTCCTTCTTCTTGCGGTAGCTTTTTGGAATGTACTTATCATACACACTGGTCTTGAATTGCTCCCAGGTCATGTTTGCCAGTTGGTCGGGAGTCAAAACCTTCCTCCGTGCTTCCCACCAGAAATCCGCTGATCCAGTCAACTGGAAAGTCACACAAGTCATCCGCTCCTTGTCGGTACAGTGCAAGAAGTCAAAAATACGTTCTAGTGCACGTATCCATACTTCAGCCTCAGAAGGATCTCCCATTCCGTTGAATACCGGTGGGTTTTGTCTTAGGAAGACTTCTTCGATCCTTCGTTCCGGTATCCCCGCAGGAGGGGGCGGTGGGGGAGGTGATGGAGGTGGTGTGATGCCTTGCCACTCTTGACGTTCTCCTTGGACAGTTCGTGGCTCTCTTCTAGGCATTCTTCGGGGTCCTCTAGGCCTTCCACGTCTGGCTCTCATAGGAGGCATTCTGCTAGTTCAAGAAGGTCGTTTAAGCACTAGTTTCTCTTACGATAGGTGGTCGAGATTTAAAGGACACAATCTAAGGTATAATCATATATACATAACAATATTCTGGTATGTCTTAAAGATAGTAGGAACAAACATAATAGATATCATTCATAAGGTTGTCTTTGAAAAAGACTTTTATTACAGATCACATGCACACAAGACTATGCATAGTACGCCTATGCCGTCTATACTAAGGGGTACAGAATACAGATACTTAGGTTCCACGCTTCAAGAGCTACGATACAATCAAAGATAAAATAGAACAAAGCGTTCACATGGGGTTTATCTATAAGAAGTACTTGGACGAGGTACTAGCGTCAGATGGAGAGTTGCGATTTTCCTTGGACTTCTCCTTATTTTCTTCTTCTGGTTCTTCTTCTGAATCGTTTTCAGAATCGCTCTCTACATATATTTTTAGGCGAGAACCCTCACCCGGCTGGTATCGATCTTCGGATATCCCACTAGTTCGACGCGCTCCCCATTCTTCATAAGAATTCTTCTCTGGGACCACGTAGACACGATCTCGTGTATTTCCTTCTTCCTGCATTGGGGCCTTATCCTTTCGGTACCTCTTTCGAATTTTGCCAGAATGTTCTTCTGTCTTCTTTTCAGGTGGGGACTTTGTTGATGCAACCACCTTTGTTGTTTTAAGTGTGTCTCCTGCCCTATTTTGAGTGCGTCGCCACTGTGTGTAGCGTGATATTGAGGGTTCTCCTAGTAGAGTTCTCCTTGTTGGGGTCAGATTGCCCAATATTGGATACGTTCCTTGAGGTACATTCCGGTACACAATAAGGCAAAAGTGGACCTCTCCTAGGAATCGAGGAAATCCATTCACAGCGTCGTTGATGTAGTTTCGGGAAATCTGAATGGCCCACGTCTTCCATTTGTTGGGCAGTAATCCAATCAGACGTATTATCCCTTCGTAATGGGATACCCCATATCGGGTTGCCCTTTCCCAAAATATACGGGACTGAGCGAGAAAACTTCCCAAGTCTTCACCACAGTTACGGGCGTGCATCTCGTATTCTCGTATTATATTTTCAGGAGTCCTCCTTGGGGCATTGTTCCTTCCGGTTGTAGATCGGTTACGTGCCATCTACAAGAAGATGGTAATCGATCAGACTATATCACGAAGCCCTAATTCGAGGAAGACATTTTAGAGGGGCGTGCTTTCAAGTTTTCTTTAATCGTCAAGGCGAGCAGGGAAATCGTTGTGCATTATCGAGGATTATCTTTATAGTGAAGTAACTGATTCAGTAATTCTTAAGGTGATTGCAACAATCCACTTGAAGAATTACCATTCCAAATAAATTCCCAGGACGAACTGGAGGGGTCACAAGCGGTCCCACTTAAAACCCAGACTCCTAGACAGAACTTATCTGCACAGTAGTATCACTACTTAGGTTCGTATTGCTTGGATTATTTTTCTCTTTCAAAGGTTCCACCCTTGAAAGATATTAGTCTTTTATTCTGTTAAGCCATAAAGAGCAAGTTATCTTTCGTACTGTACTTTCAAAAAAGTTACCTCGTTCAAGGTTGAGCGCGATGAGATGGGGTGCTGAATCTCTTACGTGATCGGATTTTGGTCTAGTGATACAAGTCTAGACTTAGGGTTCAAGGAAGACTCTCGGGTCCAGAGCAGAATCAACCATGCTCTGATACCACTCTGTCACGACCCAACTTTGCTAAGTATAACTAAGCTCATTGGATTATGACTTGGGATGGAATAGAAGGACAATCTTTAGATAAAAAGGATTTTCACACACAATACTCGCTTAATCAATACTCGATTATGCAAAATCGAGTTAAGGTTCTTACAATACAACATAGCACACATCAGAGTTTCTTTAGAAATAGGGATCTCAATTTATGGAATAAAACAGCGGAAGCGACTGGAACGCGGTTACATGTATGAAGACATGAACCTCCGAGAGTAGTACACACTAGTAGGGTAGATTTCTTTATTCGGCATACAGTAGTAGGATAAGATAGTTGATTCAGCACACTCCACTCCATCAGAGCTCAACCTGCACATTTAGAAATACATGCAGGGCTGAGTACAGGGGTACTCAGTGCACACGTTGCCGAAAAATACAATATATAAAAACAAATATTGTCAAGCCATCATACAAGTAATACTCGGGGTTTTTCTGAAAATGACCCAAGCTTACTAAATTCTTTTACTTTAAAAGTTGACTGATCAGTCTTAGTTCCTTCTGTAATTCGCCATATCTGAACTTTTCTTCTGGTGCCGGGAAAGTGGCCACTTTCCACGAGCACCGGACCGGCCAACCCTCTCGATGACACACGGTCCATGTGTACACTAGTCCGAGTAGGGACTCTCCCCTTGCTAGGACCCGAATTCGATTTCTTACTTTATTTGGCATAGCACATTCGGTATAACCAAACAGATAGGCATCATACATAAAACAAAACATTTAAGGCATGACAACATTATTTTCATAATTAATCATCATAAAACAATACTTTATACTTTTATCCATTGTAGGATAAGAAAGTGCACCTCGTATGCTTCTTACTCCGTATGACAATATTAACCCACTTGGAGTTAAATTCCTTGCGATGGACCTTGTCCAATAAAAGATAATAAACTATTTAGCTTCAAAGAAATAACAATAGCGGATGATATGCTCTTAGGATATGCATCCTATTTTCCTTCTCTCTTTCATAAACTCATTCACTTTAATTAAACCCGTAGATTTAATTATTGGTATTAATTAATCGAGAGATTAATTAATTTAATAAACTTGAGGATTTACATACAAACCCACTTACTCAAAATTAATTCAAGAGAATTTTATCTCGAGCGATTAATTCAATCATAAATAATGAATTCCAAATAAGGACTAATTAATTTTAGTCTAACACTCATTTGATATTTGAAAGGCCCAAAAGTCAAGGAAGCAAAATCATTATTTCAATTATCTACTGAGTCAAACTAGCTGCTATACGTAACTTCTTTCTTATCATCATTTATCTCTATTCTCTTCCTAACTCTCTCTCTCTCTTTCTTTTTCTTTTCTAAATTTTCGCCACACAAGGTGCAGCCTCGAGTTTCTTCACGATCGGGAATTCAAACAACATCCGATTGTCACGAAATTTTAACCAAAGGTAGAAGACTCATAAAGGATCATTCTTACCGAAGGAGATCAAATTTTAACGGTTAGATTTTCCAGAAATAATTTCGGAAGTGGCTGTCGGTTTCTACAGTAGCAGCGTCGATTTTCTATACGATCGGGGGTTCAAACGTAGTCCGATCGTTCTGAAATTTTAAAGGAAGGTAAAAAACTTATCTAACTTCATTATGACCGAAGGAAATTTCATTTGAACGGTTAGATTTTTCGTTATAAACTTCCGAAGGTGCTGGTCAAACATTTAGGAGTTTTTCCTACTTTTTATGTGATTCCAAGACTTTGCACAAGTAGTACGTAACTTAGGCTCAGCATGAATTGGCACATGAATTTGAAGATTGGTTATCTAGGAGCATGCTTGGTTGTGATTCTATGTTCTATATGAATTCATGCTAACATGACATGTTTATAACAACTTGAAAGGATTTAGCTCGTGGTTTGATAATCATTACCTCGAGAGGATGATAAGAGATTTCTATGACGAGACTTGGAATCCTCCTTCCTAAAGAGATTTGAACACTTGGGAACTTCTTCGTCTACTTGCTCGAAAATAAAAGTTTGGAAGTGAAAGAGAATTTTGGGTAGGCGTCGGTAATGGAAGCTGATACCTTCCTTTATACTCTAATTCTCTACACAAGTTATGGCTGTGCGTCTTTCTCGGTAAATTATCCCAACATCATCATTGTTTTATTTAATTTCATCACGTTTGCAGAAGTAGAGTCAAGGAGCTTGTTTGATGGCGGAGCTCCCGGGATGGTGCAGGTGGTAAAGAAGGTCAAGTCTAGGTACTATTCATCTCTTCCCCACTTCCTATTCTTTTTCCCATAGGTAGATATATATTTATTTTACTAATTACCGTGGTCATTTTCTTATGTAGGAGGTTTTTCTAAAATGGAAGCAGGAGTTACTAATCGCTCGCGATGTCGGACTTTCTTTTATCATTGTAAACATTCAAATACCACTTGTTATTTTATGCATCTAGATTAGTGCATCAAATATGTAATTAGAACGGGGTATTACATTGTGTAGACTAACAAGGTAGCTCGGTTAATAATATAATGATATTAGTGTAATAATGTAGCTCGGATATTACTAACACAATCATCCAACCTGAGGATTCAAGATCTTAGATTTACTTTGATTTTTTACAGGATTTCACTAACTGACCACAATGCACCTCTATAAGATTGGAATAAGAAAGTTAGTTTTGATATCGTAAAATTTAATTTAAGTACTCCATGTTGTGCCCTTTTTGATGCTCTCTTATCTTGATTAGCCAATTATCTCAAAAGAATTACTAATAGCCAATTTGTGAGTGATCACACTCAAGATTAATCATTGATTGGTAATCTGTCATAACTGTATACAAAACTGTCATTATAAACTTAATAAATGATTTGACAAATATGGTGCTCCAAATTGAAGAGGAAGGTTGGCCGTCATAATAATAAACTCTGCAAACTAACGCTTTTTAAAGTGTACAATGGCCAAAATATATGACGTCGTAGATTTATTCATATTTTGTGTCTTTATTTTGCATTGTAAGTCTATTTTTGGGTAACCTGATAAAAAAATGCCTAAAGTCCGATAATACATAAAAAACTGAAGACGTGTATGATGCGGAATTTTTTGGATTGAAGGATTGACTGAAAATTAACAAAATTTGTGGATTTTTTTACAATTTACCCTTGAAAAAGGTATTATGTGCATCTTAAATGTAACTTCATAAAATACCTCTAATAAATATAAAAACATAATTTAGAATAAACAAGTTTTCATGATATCGTTATTCAATTAAGTACTCCTTGTTGTGCCTTTTGACCTTTTCTATGCTTCCCTTCGTACTCAAGATTATGGAATATTATGGAATAGCCAATTTTTATGTCAATTTTGAAATAGCCAATTTTTATACAGAATTGTTATAGTAAACTAAATAAGTGTTGCGACAAATATGGTGCTTAACATTGAAGAGGTAGGTTATCGTGTCGTCATAATAATAGCCAATTTTTATTGAATATTACGGAATAGCCAATTTTTATACAGAACTGTCATAGTAAACTAAATAAGTGTTGTGACAAATATGGTGCTCAATATTGAAGAGGTAGGTTATCGTGTCGTCATAATAATAACTCTGCAAACTAATTGTATTTAATTAATTTAGGTGTCCAAGTACTATTAGACCATGTTTATCAACAACCACTCAATCCGACCCAACCATCCATTTTTTTAATATTTAATTAATTTCTATTTCCTCCACATCAGTAATATTCATCCAACCCAACCACACATTTTTTTTTATGATTTATCAATGACCACCCAACCACATCAATATATAATCATTTTTATATTATTTAATAATAATAATATTAACATATAAAATATTTATTATTACATAATAAAATTTATATAAAAACACAATAAATAAAAAATTAGAAATTATAAAATAAACAAATAAAAAATATAAACTACAATAATTAAAAAATGAAATTTAAAATACATAATTAGTGCTAAACTAGCAAAGAAAGCTAAAAAAAATACTCCATGAAATTGTATCAAAGAAGGATTATGGGAGGAGAAAAGATAATATTTTGTTATTCAAAATTATAGCAAATGTGGTCTCTATTTGTGGATGATTAACAATTATAAAATTTGGTATAACTTTTATAATTTTTGGACATAATATATAAAAGATATTTAAATTTAAAATAAAATATTTATCAACGAATGAGATTGTGTCAAATGGCACAATCTCATTGGCTGATGTAATAAACGGGGAGGAAGACCAGGCGGTCTGTAGTTGGCCTCAAAGGGACCTTGATCGAAGAGAGAGAGAGAGACCGTGGGTTTCATTTTTCTTTTCTAATTCCTAAATGACGTGGAAGTCGACCACTCCCTACCGATATATATGGTTTTATGGGTGATGCTAAACAACCACATTATATACAATCATACAAGGGTATAAAAATAAATTTACGTGTTAATTATATAATTAAATATTAATTGTAGTTAGTGGAAAAAATAAAAAGACTTTATTACCCTCTGCCTTATTTTCGTTTTTTTTGAATCTGCATCCTCATCATTTTATTTTCAAATTTGAATTAAAGATACATGCATTCATTACAATTTTTATAGTTCCCAAAAAAGTGAAAAATCAATACACAAATTTTGAATATCTATTGTAGCAGCCATCTTTAATATGATATTGTAGCAACAAGCCAACAGCCGTATGACAATATCTTTACTTACAATATTCTGAATTAATATTGCTATTACTCCCATAGAACGACCGTATAACCATTTAGAAAAGAGGGAAATTTTTTTTTTTGTCTACTAATTTTGCCAAGTATCATTTTAGATCCCGTGAATTTTGAAAATATTATTTGAAGTCCATCAACTATGAGTTAATATCATTTGAAGTATTTTTTTTATTATTTCTAAGTTTTTCTGGACGAAAATACCCTTAATAGTCAATACCTTAAAGGGTATATATTTTTACTAAACTTATCATATACTCATATTTTTTATAAATATCTTTACAATATAATTTTGACGAATTTTCGAAATATAATTTGATCTTCAATTTTTTTTATATTAAATTGGCCGACCAGGAACGGAGGCAGCAATGGTGGAGTCAGAGGAGGCCACTTTCTTTTAATTAGTACTCCCTCCGTTCCGCTTAAGATGACACGTTTTCTTTTTTAGTTTGTTCCAACTAAGATGACACATTTCCTTTTTTGGTAACTTTCTCTCTCCAATTAATACACTCAACCACTTTTTCTCGCCTCCTATTAAAATATCCATCTTTCTTTATCTCTCTACTTTAATACTTACACCCATCTTCTCTCTCTCAAATTAAACACTTTAACAAATACTCCCTCCGTCCCAGATAATTTGGGACACTTTGACTCGGCACGGATTTTAAAAAATCTTTGGGAAAGTGAGTTGAAAAGGTTGATGGAATGTGGATCCTACTTTTAAAGTATTAGTTTTATAATAAAATGTGAGTATGAATGAGTTAGTGGAATATGGGGTCCACTACCAAAAATGATAAAAGTGAAGTGGGACAAATTATGTGGGACATCTGAAATGGAATACTGGATTGAATTATCGGGGAAGGAGGGAGTAACTCCTAAAATCCCGTGCCGACTAAGCAATGTGTCATCTTAGTCGGGACGAAGGGAGTAGTTGGGCCAGCTTGGATTAAAGGATGATAATATTTTGGGCTGGAATTAAGACTTTCTTGTGAGTGAATTAATTCGCAGAATTTTGTGAAGGTGAGCGGCCGCCGACCGACGAAGCCTGCGACCGCAAAGAATGAAAAGAGGTATAGAAGAGGCAATCCTTTTTTTTTTGTATTGAGTATCTCTAATATTATTTTGTCCTCAAATATCATTTTCCTGATTTTGTATATTTTTTAAATAACACATAATTTCTTAAATATAAAAATCATTATCTCCTCATTATATTGTGTTACTCCCTCCATTCCTTCATAGTTGAGTCATTTTTCTATTTCGGGAAGTTTCCTCATAGTTGAGTCATTTCCATATATAGTAACTTTTTCATCTCTCTTAATTTACTATCTCTTACTTTATTCTCTCTACTTTATTCACTTTTTACTTTATTCTCTATACCTTTTTCTCTTTCTTACATTTTTATCTATTATTTAACACACTCAACATTCATTTCCTAAACTCCGTGCCGAAAAGTTCCGCCTCAACTATGAGGAAACGGAGGGAATACTTTATTATTCACTACTAAATTCACAAATCTATATTTTATAGAATCAGGGGAATGATGAATTGTTAACTCATCATTTAATTATTAACTATAACTAATTTAAGGTCATAGGAACTAATTTAAGGTCATAGGATTTTAGAAAATGTGTGGTCTACAATTTGCCACGTGTAATTTTTGTTTTTATTAATTAAATTGAAAAAGATAAAAAAAAAACTTCAAATTAGGATTTTGGATGAAAATGTTAATATAGTGTTTCGAAAATATCAATACAATGTTTTGAGAATGTCAACACAATGCTTTAAGAATGTTAACTCATTGCTTATATTGACATTCTACATGTATTATATTGACATATTTTATATAGTATGTTGACATTTCTGCAGATGTAAAAAAATTAAAAAATTTCGATTTTTTTTTCAAATTTTGACGTCGGAACATATGCATGTAGGATATCGTTGAAATCCTTATAAATTATCTTTAATTTGATATATATTATATGAATTTAAAGTTTTGGGATTTCTTTTAAAAATTAGTTATAACTAATTTTGTAAATAATTGACATTAATACCTTTATTGATATTTTTTGTGCATAATATTAATATTCAGGATTGAATGATCTTCACCTTTAATTTCAAAATCTAATGCCTATCATTTAGTTGTAGTTAGCAATTTAAAGGTGAGTTAGCAATATAAGAACCATATTTCAAATACAAATTCTTTTACCTCGGTTAGAGAACTATACTTTTCTTTGTAAAATATTTATATTTTATTTTAATTATTTACAATTTGTGGTCAGCGACGCAGGCGGTGAACCCATCTATCACAAATTTGTTTCTCGGTCGAGAGGTGCAAGTAGGGAGGCTGCTCGATTTGGGGGAATATCGCCGAGAGAAAGGGAGCGAGAAGCGCTCTCCGGCGGCGGTGCTGCGTGTTGTCGGTGTGAGAAAGAAGAAGAGAGTAGATGGAGTCTTCTGTTCTAGGAATTTTGATTTAATTTGGGAGAAAGAGGGATGTAAGAGAGAGAAAAAAATGGAGAAGGAATTTTGGTTCTCTAACTTCAGTAACAAATTGTCGAGAGAGAGAAGGGAAAGAGAAATTTAGCCTCTGATTTATGGATTTTGAGAAGAAAGAGGCACACTTTGTGGCTTGGCCCAGCCAACTATAGTGGACACTCTAAGGACTAAGGAGAGAGAGAGAGATGATGTTCTTTTACTGAAATAATTGATCCACCAACAATTTAGATTGGGCTTCAACTGGGAATATCCAGACTCCTGATATGATAACTCTTTAAAGTCCTATATTAGTTGATATTCTCTAAATATTTTTAAAAATACTCATTATTTGAAAAATATACAGTTATATAATTCAATGCTTGGATTTTTCCTTTTTGAAATTTAGTCGCACATTTTCTTTTATTTGTACTACTATATCTTTCGAACTAGTAACTCATTTGTCGAATATGAATGTTTCATTTAGAGTGGGTTAGGAGGAGTACATTTCTTTTTTTGTTACTCCTATTATTAATAAATATTGTGAATACTTATTGTAATTAAACATCTATTCTTAACTATATACTCCACCCGTCACACAAAAGATGTCACACTTTCCTTTTTAATTTGAATATTAATGCCAAATAATAAAATAAAATATATTTTCACGTACATTTGAAAACGACATAATAATTTAATTAATTTCTAAAAGTTTGATAAAAGCAATAAAATTAAAATTTAAATAATGAAATGACCTCATTTTGGTACGTGGCCATGTTAATTTTGAGCCAAAGTTGTTTGGGTTGTGAATGATTTTCATATTATAAAATTTTAATCCTAACATCCCAATAAAATTACATGGTTATTCAGAACAATCCGCACATTTAAGATTAAATTGACATTCTTAGACGGATTGGCTATTAGACAAACACTCTTGTTATACAAACGCACATTTTCGTCTGTGCAGTCATTTTGTGATGCGTTTAAAATATTAATTGTGCTGATTATGTAATTTTATTCAGCACATCTCACTTTAGGAATTTGAAATAGATATGTGCAGACAAAAAGGACTGGGCTATGCATTTATTTGTTGTCCTTAAACTTGAGACTTGAGATAACTAGACAAATATTGGAATTAGTATAGGATTTAATTTGTTGATGGTAAAGAATAAATTTCTAAAAGTTTTATGCATGTATGATGTATCCCAAGGCATGAAAACATTAAGATAGAAATTATAGATGGGGAGAAATGCCATTAAAATGAATTAGTATTAAAATTTTATTGCTTTACTTATTTAAACCGATTAACCGATGTGTTTTGTCGATAATTGGCTAATCGGGTTGATTATGGTCAAGTGTTTGGACTAATTTCTTAGTTGATTAAATAAATTTAATTATTAATTGAACTGATCAATTACATACATTAAAATTATCTAATAATTTAAATGAATTTTTACAAAATCAAAACATTTAAACCATTTTAGCCTTTTCTTTTGTCTCATCTGCTGCATCAAAACAAAAGTAAGAGAATAAAAAGGGTAGGCCATCGTCCTCTTCTTTCGTCTCATCTGCAACTCTATTTTCGTCTTATCTGCAACTCTAAATATTCAATCTATGCAACTCCAATTTAAATTCTTACCATCAAATATTATAAAATGTACTCCCTCCGTCCCAAAATATTAGAACTCTTTCTTTTGGGCACAGGAATTTAGGAGATAGTGTAAAGTGGTGTAAATGGAGTTGGTAGTAAAGTAAATTTTTACCATAAATAGAAATGACTCAAATATGTTGGAACACCCCAAAAAGGAATAAAGGTCTAATATTATCTTGAGACAGAGGGAGTAATAGTTATAAAATGACTTATATCCCACATCTGAAAAAATAAATAAAACAACACATGCAAGAAAGTAGTTATACCAATTTGTGGACTAAATTTTAAGTATGAGTCCTTTTAAAATTTTAGTACGTTTTTGAAAAATTAAAATAACTTTTTTTGTAACAAAAGTATATAAAATCCTGAAAAAAAAATAAAACTTGTGTGAAACGCAAACCTCGTGTAACCACCTAACCGTGTCATGCGCCCAATTTTACACCTTATCCACGGTGCAAACCTCGGGCACCACATTTCCATAGTCATGCAACACAGTCGTACCGTGACTCCATGCGGTTCGTTTTTAAATGAGAATGGGATGCTGATACTCTTACACTCTTACTGCATTGTCTCACATGGCCCATAGTTTGTTGTGTAGCATGAGACCACGTATATTAATTTGTATGCCCGAAGAAAATTGGGTGCATGTTTGAAATATGAATTTTTATAATCAGTGCCGAACACAAGACTTGGTGATAGAGGGGCTTAAGCCCCTACAATATTTAAATTTTAATCTTTTTTTATAGCGATATCAATTTTATCCAAATTTTATGCAAATTATCATGTAAAGCTCTTGCTAATAATTTTAATCACCTAAAAAAATTTAAATTGCAATACAAAATTTTAAACATAGCCTCTATCTCTCTCTTTTTCTACGTTCACCCGTGCTTACAATCAATTCATATCCAATAAAAAACTCAACTGCCATAGAGACGCATGCATGCTGGTTTGGCATGCTTCAATTACTTGAACATCTCATAGACTCATTTAGACATGAGCCTAAATTGCAAAACACATCACTGTTCATATATCATTCTGCTTAAACTTTAATTAATCGGAAAATTCCATTATCTATCCCTCATGATAAAATTTAATTTCGAGGAAACTAAACTCCAAAGTCATTATAAGCTTATAGTAATTAATTACGGTACATAATGTTATATGCGTATTCGCACGTTTTGCTGGTGAAAACTGAAGTCATTGTCAGTGATAATAGAATTAATTAGTTTCACATGCATCTCAAATATGAAGTAGTTATATTACGTGTGTTTGAGATACAAAATTTAATAGCAACACTTCGATAAATAAAAGGTAGTAGCGGCGCAGCTGGAGATATAAAATGACTATTCCGAGGCGATTATTTAGTTACATTGGAGGCAGGAACGGAGCCAGAAATTCTGTATAGGTAGGGTAAAATTCCATACAAAGACATTTCAAGGATTTTAGAGGGGGCATTTATAATGGTATTTCAAAAAAAATTTAAAAATAATGATCAAAATAGCACTAATGAATTTTTTTAAGGTGGGGCATTTGCCCCTTGTAGGATGCATGTACATCCGTCCCTGATTAGAGGTAGCGCGGCGCTGGATAGGGCGTTGCGATGGAGGATTGTTGTTGTTTTGCTGCCTCATGCGCCTCGTCTAGCAAGGATCTATTGTGCCCTAATCATGTTTGATATGCAAAATCCATATTTGGCAAATTTAAAACTGATACCCTTGTAGGGTAAATTCTAATCTAACGTATTAGAATCAATTCTTTTATTAGGTTTCATTTTATCAAAATATTATTTATATTAATTTTCAAATTGATATTTAATCCGGACAAATTTGACAATTCTATTTTTTGTCGTTAAGTCATGGAACCACCCAATTAATTAGTGGAGTATATTATCGAGAATGTTCAACATTTTCCATTTAGAGTGTAGTTATAGTGATTAGATTTCTTTAAATATATTTTTTTGGCTTAAACCCACACGCAGAAACTATATGAAATATTCCCCATGCCTTCTAAAAATACTCCCTTCATTTCATAATAAGAGTCTTGTTTTACTATTTCGATCCGTTCCACAATAAAAGTCTTATTTCACTTTTATCATAAATAATAAGTAGGTTTCACATTCCATCAAGTGTGACACATAATCAACTAACTTATTCAATCTACTTTTCTTTACATTTTTTAAAATTCGTGCTATAATTAAATAGGACTCCAATTATGAAACAAAGAGAATAATAGCTTTTGAAATGACACAGATTTTAATATAAAATTAATAATACAATAGAGATAGAAAGAAAAGTGTTAATGTGACTAAGGGAGTAGTAGAAATAATGAGGTTCCTCTCAAAGCTATTTTTATGACACATCCTATGAATTTTAGTATGGTTGAGAGTGTTTCTATAAAATATGCAGTTAGAGTATCCACAATGGCTTTAGGCCAGTCATAGGCCAGCTAGAGACTAGCCACAAACTCCTCCTGTCACATCATCAGCACTAAAAATTTTTCTGCCACATCATCATGACAAGCAACTGGACAAGCAATAGACTAGCCACATCATCAACACTATTAAAAAAGACAACTAAATTTACGGAATTAAACACAAAATACGGAATTAAATGTACGACACATCTACGGGAAAATGCAATAATTTCATTTAAATAAAAAAAAAGTGCGTCCAAAAAAGAATTACATGATTAAAAAAAATACATAATAAAACAAAAAACAACTATCGCCGTGCAGTCCTCCGCGCCCACAACTCTTCAATTAAATCCTTTTGGAATTGGATATGGGCATCCACTTGGCGCATGTCAGCATGTGCCTGGAGGCAGCCCGTTTCATCGTGAGGTACACCCCTTCGTACGTTGGGGGTGGCTACGCCATGGCTTGGACCGGCTTCATCGTCATTGGCCCAACTAGTCATTTGTACACCTTCATCTTCGACTATCATGTTGTAAACACAGATATCAACACTCTAAAACGTCAACGATACGCATAAACAACTCCTTGCGCATCCTAAAACGCCACCTGAACAGGTTGGCATTAAACCGCAGCTGCTCTGCGAAGTAGTCGTCATATAGCCACTGATGTGCAGCTACGTGATCCCGAGCAATCACTGCTCGGCGGTGTACAATGGGTCGAGGTCGAGGCACCGCCGGCTGCAAAGCACTTTGTATTAGTCGGTCTATCTCACCGGACGTATAAGCCTCCAATGCTTCGTCCATTTTTCGTTCGTACTCCTCATCACTACTATCACTACTACCACCCGCGTTACTCATTTTGTGTTGTTGCTCTTGTACAGAAATTAAGAGAGAGAGATAGCTCGTTAACACAAGAAGTGCAAATGAAAATGACGTTCAAATCGCGTATATATAGTGTTTCGGAAATTAAAAATAAAAATGCGCGCTGGCCGATCGCTTGCCGCTCACCAGCCTACAATGGCGGCAAGCGGATCTGCGAGCGCTTCGGCTAGCGCCCAGGAATCTGCGAGCGCTCGCCGATTCTCTAGCCGATTCCATGCTCGCCGATTGCAATGGTTTGGCGAGCGGACCGGCCAGCGCTGGGAATCGGCTAGCCGATCGCTCGCCGACCATTGTAGATGCTCTAACAATACGTCAAAACAGCACTGAATATGCAGCCTCAAAGCGCGATACGTCAAAATCCAGAATAAAATACCGTACTCAGAAGTTTCTTCAATGCTAACAACCATTCAACTTTACTTTTTTGTATTTTGAGATTACATTAAGTCCGAGATCTTTGTGTTGTTAGAGAAATAAGAAGTGAAATGGAAGAGATATACAAGTGCCATGGAGAAAGAACTCGTGGTGAATAGTGAATAACTTCATCCGTATGCAATTTACAGTGACCGAACCAGAAACTGAAATGAGTCGGGTTGATTTATTTTAAATAATTATTGTAATTTAATAAAATATTTAATTTTTTATACTCCGTATAATATATTTATACTCCATCCGTCTCTTAAAAATACAAATTCTTTCCTTTTTGATTCGTTCCCGAATAGTAGAAACTTTTCATTTTAGGAAATTTCTCTTTATATAAAGGTGAGACTCATTTTTCACTAACACACTTTTATTTCTATCTCTCTCCAACTTCATCAATTTAGCATTAAAACATACTCCTATATTGTTTCAAAAATTTCTATTTTTTAGAGAGCAGATAACATCTATAATAAACAAAAATCCAATAATTCTTCACTCTCAAATTCATATTCACAAATTTAAAACTAAGTGCCTTACTTAACTCTAAAATAATAAATTAAATTATAATTCACATATCACTATCATAATGAATAAGTACTTCTACACAATTTTAGATTGAATAAATAAATAACATATCGAGTCTCGTCAGTTCACTCCCTTAAATATTTGATCATTGACTTAATTAAAAAATAAGCACATGTATAATTTTATTTTAATAAATATGAGTTTGTAAATGAAAGCTACTGTAATTTGTAATTGTATTATATTTAAATAGGAAGTGCGCAATATAGAAATGGATTGAACTTATTAATAGTACTCCCTAGAAATTGTATTAGAAGAGTAGTCCTATTAATAATTCGTACTATTTGAGAAAGGGAATTGAACAAAAACATCCACTAGAATTTATATAGACTCTGCTATAGACTTTTCTCTTTACTTACTTTTATAATACCCTCACACTTCCCCAAAATCTCAAGCCCCTTCTTCTTCATCTTTATATTTCCATCTCAGAGACAAACTCACAATATTTCCATCTTTATATCGAAAAGAGCTTCTTGAAACAAATTTAAACTTTCCATGACCAATGAAAAGCTCTTAGATCTATACATGAATAATGAAACAATTCCATGAACTGAATCTAAATTTTCAATAGAGATGGAAGAACTTCTAAATAAGATTATAAACTATTTATGAAATTGAAGATGGTTGCAAGTCAAGTTTTGGAACTTCGGATACTCAAATTTATGTGCGAATATTTGAAAGAAGATATCAATTAAATTAAAGGCAATAGTGGTGAAAATAAGATATCTATCTACTAAAAGAAGATACTCTCTACAATACATAATAAACAAGGAAAGATCAATGAAACCAGAATCAAAGATGCGTACTATAATTAGAATAAATATTCTATGTAAAAATGTAATTAGAAGAAAACAATGAATTCAATAGTAAATTTTAAAGTATTTGAAAATGTACATATAAAATCTTTTTATGCATAAGGGAAAAGTTGTTTCCTTATCAGGCTAAGTTGGGCTTGTGTCACAAAATGTTCATATACAATCTTTTTATGCATATGTCATTGGGTTTAATTATTTACCACTTTTGAGTTGCTGACTTATGGCCCATATTGGACTTGGGCTGTCAAAAGAAAACAGATGAATTAATTAAATTTAGAAATGAAGAAAATCTATAGAGTCATAAGAATTGCTTTCTATTATAATCCACCTATCTTTATCAAAGATTCAAGGCTTTTATATATTGTAACTTACTGAATTTAATTCAATAATTATTTGTGGGGTTTTAAATTGATGAACGTGCATGCATCAATATTGATAGTAATTACATATTTCAACACGAAGAATAAGGACCAAGAATCATATATTATTGAACGTTAGACAAATTGAATATATATCTAATTATAGGGTGTCGTTTGTGTGCTAACTATCTTAACGTGCTACTTGCTAACTAAATCAATATACTATATTAAAAATCTCAACATAGTAACACGAGTATATCAACACAAATTTATCTTGATATTTTACTTAATGTGCTACTTGTTCAGTAATCAACACATTATATTAAAAATGTCAACACAATAACATGACTACATGAGTATGTCAACAAAATTTTATCTTGACATTCACAAAATAGTGAAATAAGAGAGATAGAATAAAGCAAGAGAAAGATGAAAAATAGTGAAATAGGTGTTTATAGATTGTAGGATTCATATTACGAATGATGTGTAAGATTTCTATTTATTAAATATTTTTTATGTTTAGACTTAGATCTAATTTTAGGGATAATTTAAAATAATAAAACTAACCTATATCTTGAGAATGACTAATGGACAATTAATGTTTGGCCATCGGCCACAATATAAGACAAAAAGCAGGATAAAAAGAATGGAAACAAAAGCTAAAAAATTTGTAATAAGCTACACATAATAAAATACAATGCTAGGTTGAAATATCAATCTATATATAGTACAACGCAATAAAATCTTTACTACTATTATTTATGTATAAGATTAAAATACTCCACAACTTGTATGCTACTGGCTTTTATTTATTATACTTTCAAGTTTCAACAACTATGACAAAAGAAAAATGCAAAGTTCCCACCCATAAAGTAGCAAGTACTAGTAAACAAATTAAAACCAAACATAATCCAATGAACATGAAATCAAGACTTTTATTCCATTACAAGAATAAAAAAAGTTACAAACAAATAGTAAAACCCCCAAACAATAGATCAATACATCATCTTATTTACTACTCATTTCGCTGACTGTGTTTCCAGGTCGTCCCGAAAAAAGTAAAAATAAAAATAAAAATAAATCTCGACTCTTTAATCTAATCTCGATCAAGATTAGCAGCGTGGCATATCCGGCGGTGGCGGCAGCAGCTTCTCGTCGCGCCCCGGCCCGTCCCTCACAATGAACACCATCCCCATTCCCCAGCTCACGTGACGCTCGAAATGGCAGTGCATGAACCACACTCCTACAAACACACCAACCAACAATTAATCATAACTCATTAATAAAATTAATCAAATGCAAAATAATTAATTAAATATAAACCTGGATTATTAGCCTTGAACCTAATCGCAGTCCATCCATTTCTCGGCACGGCGATGGTCTCCATCAACGGCGGGTCGACGAGATTATAGTTGGGCGGGTCCCGGGTCCGGTTGAAGTTCCCGAACCCGGATCCAACTACGTAGAAGCTGTACCCGTGCAGATGCATGGGGTGATCGATTCCTCCAACGAGATTTGTACCTTGGAACACGAGCTCGACAGTCGCGTTGAAGTCGAGGATGTTGACGGAGGTCCCATTCTGCGGGCGGGCGAGATCTCTAGGAATGGTCTGCTGCGTGTAGTTGAAGGGGAAGGCCGGGTTGTCCGGGAAATCGGTGGTGTAGACGCCATTGATCCTTCTGTAATAAGCCTGGAGGAAATCCGTCCTCGGCAGCTGGAGGGTCACGTTGTTGACGCTCGCCATCAGCCTCTCCGAGAACGGCCCCTCGCAGGAGTCGTTCGCGCAGGGGCGGAGGTTGATGGAGAGGGTGAAGAAGAGGATGTCGGAGATGTTCTTGGGGACGTCGACAGGGTACTTTTTGTTTGCTAGGCTTCTTAATTGGGTGGTGAAGTTGTGGGAGGCGGCGGTGCTGTTGAACGGCGGGAAGGAGGGGAGGGCCGGGGAGGCGGGAGGGGTGTAGTTGCCGGCGTACTCGAGGATGGCGGTGGTGGTGGTGTTGTCGAAGTCCCCGCCGCTGGCGTAGGCTCTTGAGGCCATGTAGTAGTGGCTCGGGGGCTGGTTGGCGACGAGGAGGAGGTCCATGGTCTGGCCGGGGGATATCGCGATGTAGTCGCTCGTCAGGCGCTTCGTGTAGGCGGCGTCAGTGCCCACCACGGTCACGTTGTGGTTCGCGATTTTGAAGAACATGATGTTGTTCATCACTGCGTTTACGATGCGCAGGAGGTAGGTCTTTCCGCTCTCCACTTTTAACCTGAATGTATCTGTGACCAACACCAGGTTTCTTAATAAAAGTTGACCAAACAAAAAAAGTTATCCCAGAAATGGTAAAAACACTCATTTTTTCCTATAAACTAAACCCATGTCAATTGCCATACACAATTGATGTGGGACATGTTTTCTTGTACTGAAATTCGTAAATAAAAATCCACCTTGTCTTGAGCACGGATACAAGTCCCCGGGTTGGCCATTGATGAGGAAAGAATTGGAAACTTCTGGGTCGCTTCCACTACCGAGGAACTCCTCCATAATTTCCTGAATATCGCCATTAAACCAGTCTCCTGCAATACACGTTCCAAATTCATAATCAGGTTGAGATAAGTTTCCTTGCACTGAAGTCCGTAACAAAGCGCATACAAACCTAGTAAGATGGGAACTTCATGATGAGGCTTAGGAAAAGGATAACTCTCTCTCCTCGGAGGCAAAATAACAAGGGCACCATAAACAGAATTGCGATACCACTCGCTATGAGCGTGCCACCACAGAGTTCCTTCCTCGTCCGACAAGACAATCCGCTGGCTAAACCTCGTGCCAGGGCTAACAGGGCATTGTGTCACAAACTCTGGGCCATCTGACCATGGATACCTCGGCATTTTGACCCCATGCCTATAACATACAAAAAAATCAGTACTAGCAAAAATATATTTAATGATATAACATGTCAAGAACACGATACAGTAATATTTTTTACCAGTGAATGGTTATATTATGGTCAGCCCTATTAATGAGATCGACTATGACCAAATCTCCCCTTCTAGCATATATCGTTGGCCCCGGGAACTGTCCGTTTATCGTTAGCATGGTCTTGTTCGTGCAAAGCCTAGAGTGTGTAGAGTTTCTCAGCTGCAACAAGTTAATTAGAGTTTGATTAGCTTTTAATTAAATCAATATTACTAAAAAAATACTTAGTAATTATGATGTCTTCTTATACTTACTTCAAACCTATAGCGACGAACTGCGGCATGGCTCGGCGTTACTCCTCCGAGCAGAACAATACCTAAGAAACAGAGGAACAAAAGCTTTGAAGCCGACAACATTTCTTCTTTAGTTTTCTTGATGTTTTAATTGTTTTTGTGTGTAAATATTTTCTTGTGTTTGTTGAGATTGGAAGGAAATTGTGATGAGTATTTATAAGGTGGATTCAAAGTTTACATGAATTGACTTGTTCCCAACAAAACAAAAGCGACGGCTGCCCTTTTATTATTTTATATATCAAGCTAATAATGAGTCGTCGCTGCGGATAGAACATATGCATGGACTTATGTCCCTTCCTAAATTCAGAGCAAATTATAGGAATAATCATTAATTTTGATCAAATTCTAATTTATCCCATAATTTTAAAATTAGTTGAAAAATTATGTGATTTGGATTTATTCATAATCATTCAATAACAAAATAATTCGATGTTTTTCTAACAAGCGATGCCCATTATTATGAATGGGCGATATCGTTTAACTTACAACAAATG
The DNA here is from genome assembly GCF_023119035.1 of Salvia hispanica. Classification (NCBI taxonomy): domain Eukaryota; kingdom Viridiplantae; phylum Streptophyta; class Magnoliopsida; order Lamiales; family Lamiaceae; genus Salvia; species Salvia hispanica. Next base: position 42,402,424 of record NC_062970.1, on the reverse strand, counting down.
ACGTCCATGTATGATCGTAGTTGTCATATCAGTATAATTTTACTACTTACAAATACAAACTTCATGTACTTCATGATTTTTTCGACCGATTTTAAAATTGCAGAATGGAATATAATTTGATCAGACTATATACAATTTTTACCGCTATTTTCCCTTAAATTTAATATTTTCAGTTATCCGGCATATTTGACCGATTTGCTCACAAAAGTTTGCAACTTGTTGATAGTGGTTGCATATATATGTTAACTAATTTATGGTAAAGTACATTTCTTGTTTGAGAATATATATGTATTTCGGTTTTTTGTTGTTGTTCTTGTTTTTTTCTAAGTTGTTTCATGTGAATGAATTAATGTACGATTGTGGCCAACGAGTAGAGATTATTTTTTATTACTTATTTGTTTATTCTTGAAATGAACTCAATCATTAAATACACCAAGGCTGGAAAATGTTTCCATTTACGGTGGTTAGAGATTTTATTAGTTTTTAATCGTACATTAATGTGTCGTAATGCGTTCCATTATCATACTATTTATTGATACTATTTGACCACTCAAATTGGTTATGAGTGTTTTAAAAAAAATGTTTCACATATTTATGAAAAAAAATCACACTATTATTTTACACTTTTATTGACTTTAATAGATGGCGGGAGAGTTTGGACAATTGATTTTTTTCAAAATAGGAAAATCATTCAATTGTGTTGAAGAGTAGGTACAGTGTGACCGGTTACCGGCTGCTAATGATAAATTGTAGTATTACTATCAATTAAATTTTTGGGTCCATTTCTTTTCTCTATTAATATACTTTAGTACTACTATATTACTAATTTAATCCAACTATATCTAATTCTTAACAAAAAAAAATGTTAAGCACATGTTTTCTGTCCCAATGTATAATAAGAAAGTTCCATTGAATGTTTTCTAGTTAGGGACTAGGTTAACTGGTCATTTGTCAATCTAAAAAATTAGTTATTTGAATAAAAATAAGAGTATGGTATTTGTTAAGCTGTCATCGTCAATTTTTTTATTTTCTGTTTTGTTAAAGTTTCAGTATTATTTTGCTCTCACCAGCACGCACAATGCATTCTAAATTCAATAAAATCGAAAACTTCCCTTAGTTAATTATTCATTTGCTCTATATCATATATTCATATTTCAAGTACCACTTTCGTTTTTTTCATATACTGTATAGTACAGTAGTATTATTTTTTCTAATTTCCTTAAGACTACCAGATACAAGAATTAGAATATTTATGCGTTGCAATTAGGTGACATATATTATTACTTCATGTTTTTTAGAATGAAGTGACAAACAAATTGTGACTAAAAATTACAAGTGGAGATAATCATGACTCGGAATTTAGGTGGAATTTTTAGCAGCCATTGACGAATAACTAATTCGACCTATTTTGACACGTGTTACTTCGAGGCAGCTTCAAACAGGATTGTTCGATTTGTATAAATCTAAGATATTCATTTAAAAAAGAGTGTAAATACCATACATAATAGGAGTAACTAATAAGTCTCTGCGTATAATATATTGTTTCACGTAATATATTTAAAATGTTAAGACATACGACTATTGAGATTTTAGAACATGGAATCGGTGTAAAAAGATACATTTAATTCTCCCCACGTCGTCCATATTAAATGTTTATAATTTAAACATATCAAAATTAGTTAGTTAGGACACGATTTTAGGGGAATAATTAATAGATCTGCTGAAGGCATGGCTATAATTGTCGGCAATCTCATTTCTTGGTTTGGGATATATAGATTTTAGAAATTGGGAATATCGAATTATGATTCTTAATTTGATACAAAAATCGGATGTCATTTTAATTAAAGTTGACCCTCACAAAATTTTAGTATAGCTATGCGTCAATCACTTACCAATATGACCAAAATTATAATTAAATTATTTTTCCCTATGAGTATAATAAATCTTAATTTATACGTCTCATATTGCTTTTTCAGTAACGCAACCAATTGCGTTTACTTTTTTTCCCCCATTGAAATAACAAAATAATAAGACCACGTTTGCAACACTATCATATGTATTATTTCAAGATTCAACAACTCAATCCTATCCTCCAAAAAAAATCAACTAAGAAAATCTTAGATAGAGTAAACATCACTTTAAACCCTATATGAACAAATTAAAGTCTGTGTTTAGAGGAATGAAAAATGAACAAATTAAATGATAATTATTTTATACAAAAGCGATAGTCTGGTGTTTAAATACATATATACATTTGATTTACACAATATATCACCACCTTTCCCATTTTGTAGCAGATGACAATAATACCATATAGCCTATAGGTCAAACTTATTTGTTGTTAACAATATTTAATCTTTGTATAGTTTTATAGATTACCACATTAATTAATTAATTAATTAACTAGTCTATACGTACCTACCATAAGAAATTATTCCTATAGACGCGTGGGCTCAATGAGACATTCCATTAATTATTAAGCTCCCATAATTATTACAGTCTCCCATGTTGTCACTTTACGTTGTGAGTGACAGCAAATATTAAAATATTTTACTAATCCGCAGATTAGGAATATAGTATATGCGAGTAAAATAAAATTGAGTTTTCGTATGTGGCAAGGGATAAATATTCAAACTTAGCTTGTTTTAATATTTCAGTCCGTTTGAAATTTCGTTATGCCTTATTACATTTTAAAGAAAACTGACAAAGTTCGTGATTTTGTAAATAACATTTTCAAATTTTATGTATTCAAAATTAGTTGCCACATGCGTATATTTGCCAAAAAATGAGACGGGTGGAATAATTACGATGCAAATGAAATGAGTTTACATGCGTATTTATTTAACAATTTGCACTATATAATTCAATGTGAATGAAATGAGTTTAGAAAATATGAGATATACCTATCAAATATAGTAAAAATAAAATAAGATACTACTATATAATAACAACTTTGAAATAATAAAATGGGATATGATAAATCAAATTGAATTCAAACAAGTCAATCAAATAAAACATGTACAAACTGAACTACAATAATTCGATACTGAAAAGGTGTATTTATCTTTTTTTGAATATGTTAAATATATATTGAACCAAAATTATATTGATTGTGTTGCAGCTACGATCATATTATGCCATTAGTCAATTTACGCGCTACTCTAGCTAATCCTACTTTATATTTTTCGATTAAAAAGTTATGGTAGATGGTAATAAAAAAAAGAAAATTCCAACGCGTGGAAGACTAAACTACAATCATATACTACTAGTAATATTCAAACTGTCACTTTCAATAATATTGATCATATCAATTGGGTAAATTTACGGTGCCAATTGGAAGATTTGTATCATTCCACCGTCAAGTTTAATACAAATATTGGATGTATGGAGTATTAAATACTACTCCATATTATGCGAATTAGGTATTTTTCCAATCTGCATAACGTAATATAGTGGGTTTGCCTTTTTTTGGTAAAAAACCATGTACACTAAACCTTATTTATGAGATTATTCTACACAGTAATTCATTTTTAGGTCCACTCTTAAAATATCCAAGATCATTTACTTTGTCTAGTTAAAGTTAATTTAAGTTGATTTAAAATATTGTATAAGATTGAATGTGACAATAACTTAATTTTGGTTATTGTAAATTTGTAATCATTCATACCCTTTAATTTGTATTCGCTCAATAGCTTGTTCAAATGGTTACATACATAAAGATTCACAAGTGTTCATTTCAGAGACTTACAAGTTACAAATTAAGATGGTTCAGCAACTGAAAACAGAATGGCACAAGAAACAGTGCATTAATTTGTCTCATTCACCTGTAACAAATAAAACAGTTTTTCATAATTATCAGAATTCCATCTATCCAATCACCGATAATTGTCATAAATTTTCAAGAAAGAGGGAAAACAAGAGCGTCTAATATGATTACAACAAAACAGAGTGGAGATGACAAGCTTGATGCCCACAATATATGAGACGTCTACTCTTCTACACAAATGTATGCTTGACAACTAAAAATATTTAGCTATATGATCGATTGATGGAAAAGTAACGCACTTGAGAATCATCATATTATGATTACTTGCACTTTGATAGATTCCTAAAAGGTACAGAAAATGTATTGTTTGTCAAAATATGTATAGGAATTTGAGGAAATCCACCTCTGTTTGATGCATTCGACTGAGACAAAACCACCTGTTCATGACTCTTTCATAATTGACGGAACATACTGTAACGATCTACGCTTACAGCATTTAGTCCTAATGTATGAGGACATAATACTTCAAACATTCTAAATAATCTAGTCAGGACCACAATCTGAAGTCGTATGCACAAGTAGTAAAATACACACGAAAAGGAAACAAGTAAAACATGAGAACATGTAGAAAAGACATACCAATATATCTGAAGGTGCAATATCAAGCAAGCCATTGTTGAATCATCTGCAATACACCATAAAGATTAGTGTGAAAACACAATATTTGTATGTAAAGAAGACAGAGGCAGAGTGAGAACAGGAGGTTACTGTGAATATAATCAAATTGCTTCCAGAATAAAGGGGAGGTACTATATAGGCCATGTAAGTCAGTCATACATTATTAATCTTCAAACTAATGGTTTAATCTTGAAAATAGCAGTTGCTGAAAAGTCTCAAATTGTCCTTACTGATAATTTAGTAAGTGTCACAGCAAAGAAAAATGTTTTTTCCAGACCAAAACACAAAAACATGTTGAGAGCAGAGCACTATACAGTCTATACAAATAGTTCCACAACTCTACTATGCAGAAAAAATATGATAGGTCTTTCCCATATCAAACTCATTAATCCAAAAAGGCAAAAATAAAAACAACTCCAACCTCAATTCCAATCATCCATCTTCTGGAACAAACTTGTAATTACAATTTATCGAGCCTGGAATATGAATTACTGTACTTAATGTGACGATTTATGGTCCTTATTGAAGGAACCCATTTTGCCTGCTAGTAACCGGGCCAAATATCCAGTGGCCCATTGCTCTTGTGAGCTTGGCCCATGTGTTTAGTCTGGTGCCACGTGTTGGCTGTTGGGTGGTGGATTGGGTTGAGTCTTTTATATACCCCAACCCTAATCCCTTTCACTTACTTTGAATCTCTACGCAGCTTCTCTCTGTTTTCTCCTAGGGTTTTCTCTAGAGTGTGTTCTCTGTGCTCCAGCTTGAGAACGTTTCCTCTCTCCTTCTGGGTGTGTAAACACTTGTGTGTGAAGAGTGAGGATTAGTGAAGAAACCTCTGGTTTCTAGTCTGTGCTTCTTGACTGGATTGTGAGGCTTCAGTGGTGGTGGAGGGTTCTTGCGTGAAGGATTCTGTAGTGAGGTGTGTGTGTGTTGATCTTCAGCAAGGTCACTGGATCTAGGGTTTCCGAGATACAGCACTTGGTAGATTGCGGTCTACTTGTTCACATCTTCATCCTTGTGGTGGATCAATCTGTGATTTGGGATATTGTGGGCTCGGTATTAAAAGGACCTGTGTGGTTGTACCTAGTGCAACCTGAGCCAAATCTTTCTCTAATTCTTTGTCTCTGATTGTTCATACTTTTGATCTGCTTGTTAAGCCGTGTATTTCCTTGAAGTTACTAATCGGTTTGTTAAGTGTTTCAGGAGGATCTATTCAAGTAATAGACTAGATCTTGAGGTTGTTGTAACTGATCTGTATAAGTGAGGGTTGATCTCCTCACATCTTGTGTAGACTCAGGTTATTCAACTTTAGCCTTCGGCTGGTCGATCCTAACACTTAATAATATGAATAAAGTTATAATGTGGTAGTTTTAATATTTATAACAAACTAAACATTGTTTATGTATGATTTCACAAAGAAATTTCTTCTCATTCGGAAAACATCACACCCAAAGGAAATCGAGTAATGCTTTAATAAATTAGAGATAATTATAAACTAGAGATTGTTTTATACTTTTGTACATGTTATTTAATTTATTTTATTTGTGATCTTAAATTTAAAAATTTCACATCAAATATTTTGTGAGAAATAAAAAAAAATATAAACGGACATCAAACTATAACTAATTCACTACATAATATTGAAAATGTGATAAAATTTAACAAAACATTTACAAGAAATGTAAATAACCGTTGTAATAAAACTGCACCAACGGTAAACATAAGAGCATCCGCAGCGGTGCTCTTAGCACCGTCCATCCGTCCGTGCCGCTGAGCACCCGTCGTCCGTCCGCCGCTGCAGCTCGTCCGTCCGTGCCAGCGGCACGGACATGCTCTTAGCTAAGAGCACGTCCGTGCCGCTGAGCACCCATACGTGGCAACGTCTGATTGGCCAACGGCTAATTCGATTTTTTATTTTTATTTTTTTTAAATTCGAAATTTATTTAAAAAAATGTTTTTAAATAAAAAAAAATATTTTTCCACTTCCCAAAAAATTATATTCATTTTCTACCCACTTTTAATTTATTTTTCAATTTTTTTCCCCAAAATTCACATTTTCATCTATAAATACATCCACTTCAACACACAAAAAATCACATTCTCTCATCTTTTTTTTTATCATCTACATTCTCTCATCTTTTTTCTCATATTCTCATCTTTGTAGGATTTTAATTATGTATTTTTTTTATTTTCTAGGATTTTAATTATGTATTTTTATTTTTAAAGATTTTAATTATGTAATTTTTATTTTTTAGGATTTTAATTATGTAATTTTTATTTTTGAATGTATTTTTATAATGTAGAAATGTTTTTAATAATTGGAGTATTTAAATTGAATAATGGAATGGTGGGACCTTTGATCTTGTCCTTAGCTAAGAGCACGGATGTGGGTGTTGTGCTCTTAGCTAAGGACAAGGAGTAAAAGTGGGTCCGGGCCCACTTCCGTGCTCTTAGCTAAGAGCACGGATGGGGATGCTCTAACGGATAAATCAATAATTGTATCCATAATTAAACAAAATATATAAAAAAATTGAAAAATGTGTTCAAATTAATAATTGTATAGTAATAAATAAAAGTTACGATCACACGAAATTGAACTCACGTTTCTCTCTCTCTTATTTCTCAGATTTTTCTGTGCATTTTTTCTCACAATTTCTCAAAGTGATGTACGGTTTCAGTTAATCAGACTAAATATTTTGTAAGACTCTATGAAAAAATTCATCAGTTAAAAATAAATATTATCGGTGAAAAGTTTTGTCCTGCTACTTTTTCTCTGTTCACGTGTCTGTTGCTTCAACACTTGGCATAAGCTTGCATTTCCATATTATGCTAGTCATCTAATCTGTGTACTTTTGTCTGTAATCTATTTCGACACTAAAAAAAATCGCTTAATCAATTCTAGTCGGGCTTTTCAATTTTGGTTTTTACGTGTGGATAATTTCAATGCTCTATGAAACCTATCTCAATCTAATATTTGATGTAAAAAATTTTAAAAATGCATTTTAAATTAATGCAGTTGTGGAAATATACGAGAATGCTGCTGAAATCGGAGATGTTGTTGGTGGTAATCTGGAATTAGCTCAAGCAAATGATCATTTGATTGAAATGTGTAGTAGTTACGTATGAGTTTAATTTATAATAGTTTCATAGGATTTTAATTGTTAAACCTAGTATTACTTGTATTGTATATTTGCATAGCTCATGACTTTTAGGAGTGGTTGCGCGTTGTCATTTCTGATATTTTTGTGCGAATACTATAATCTTACCTGTTTTGATGTTTTTATAAGTGATCTTTTACATTATTGAGACTTTTATGAGTGATCTACTAGATTATAGGACTCTTGAGCATGCTTTTGCAGAAAAGCATGCATGTGATTGTTGTACTCTTACGAAAGAGCATGGAGTAAAAAATGTATAAAAGTGGTCCGGGCCGGTTATTTTATATATTAGGTCTACTAGTTAGTTTGTTGGGCAATGTAAGCCTATTTATATGCAGCTAAGTCGGTTGTTTTGTCGACTTAGTTTCCTAGATAATTCTAGATTTCTAGTTAACTTATCTCTAGACTATTCTAATAATATTAAATAATACTGCCTCCGTCCCACAAAAAATGTTACACTTTCATTTTTAGTTTGTTCCACAAAAGATGCCACATTTTCATTTTTAGAAAAAGTTCTCTCTCACATTAATATAAAAATTATATTTTCTCCATCCATTTAACACACAAAACAAAATCTCCTAAAGTCCTGTCTCATCCCACAAGTGTGACATCTTTTGTGGGATGGAGGGAGTATTAACTTATCTCTAGGCTGTTCTAATAATACTCCCTCCATCACATGTTACTTGAGGCATTTCTTTTCGACAGAGGATTTAAGAAAGTTGTATTTAGTGAGTTAAATAAAATTAGAAGAGAGAATAAAGTAAGAAAAATGAGAGAGGGTAAAGTAAAAAAAAGAATAAAGTAAATGTGATTAGATGTTTTTTTTAGCCAAAAAGAGAAATGACTCAAGTAACTTGGGACGGAAGGAGTATTAAATAATATTAATATTAGGGTTTGAGGAGTTAATGGAATCTTCTCGAATGTGCGGTTTTTTTTATAAATAAATTCCTATAGAAAGGAGGAAAATTACAACCGATATCAAGAGCGCTCGAACTCGACACCTCATACAATAATGTCTAAGCTCCTAGCCGCTAGGACAAAGGCTCTGAACCTTCTCGAATGTGCGGTTGACCGGTTGTTGTATACTTGTACGCTGATGTGCAACGGGCCGACAGCCGCCCCCGATAACTAAGGAGCACATAATTGTTGTGAAGATTATTAAACCGCTACCCTTATAGTGTAAGGGTTACGAGAATATATCTATCCCTGCTTTTCATCACTTGTCACTGTGCTATGCTCGAATATATTCAAAAAACAAGATCTTACACTAATCAACGGAGAAAATATGAGGAAAAACTCAGACACAATTTTAACAAACTAAGGCCTATTTATAGGCGGAATATAAAGTCTTAAATCCTATATAGAGAAAAAAAAAATCTCTAGTAAGGAATTTATATATGTGGAAATATTTTTGCACATTCGGTTGGTATGTTTGAGAAGGAAATTTTTTCTCTTATGGAAAACATAACACCCAAAGGAAATTGAGTAACAAATTAACAAACAAATTAAAATATAATCACAAAATATAATTTACCGCATTTTATTTAATAGATATTTAATCAATGTCATTTCTAGCATCAGCAAAAAAGTCTGTTCTAATAAACTGATTGGCAGTTGTTTATGTATTTAAGTACATTATTAAAATATCTAATTCAAACAGTGCAACTCACATAAAAAAATCACCCAAGAAATAGCAAATGTGTTGTCAAGCTTTTAAATTTATGACACCAATATTTTGTGCATTTTACAAAAGAATAAACTAGGAAATAAGTTACAAACTGAACATAGATCCTGATCAGTATTCCAAAGGCATACTGTGATACCAAAAAACAAACAACAATAGTAATAAAAGAAACAGTGAAAAGAAAAATTGGTGAGAGAGAGAGCAGCCTAAATATTGCAGGTTGGAAATTTTCCATCAATGCTTCCTTCTTAAAAACTGGACATGATTATGCTTCATCCTCAGAGGGCTGCAAATTGTAACCTTGCTTCATGTCTGCATCATTTTAAACGAATCATTTCAGCTTTCAAAAGGATGGAAACAACTACGTGTACATGTCTGAGTATTGAGATCGAGATGAGGTGTCGATTAACGACATCCGGATACAATGAACATGAGAATAATCTCGAATTCAAGGGTGTAAATCAGATGGATTCTTGTTCTTTTTTCCATGTTTAATCACTTGCAGTTCCAAGACTGCTGCGTAATATACTCTTGAACCAACCAAAACGAACACTAAGAACTGTTTATACACTAAAAAAACTCCGCACACTCGGTTTAAGATCTATCTGACCATCATGAAACTAGGAAAGAGACATAGTATAAGACAACAAGCAAATTAGGACACTAGGAGAAAACAAGACGAGAGATGAACAGTATTACTATCACATAAAATTAATTCCTACTCGGCTTAGGTTTTAGGCAAGTGTTTGGAGTTAGGTACCCACATATGCATGAGTTATTTAGACCACATCAGATTCCAGTTTGAATAAACTAACAAATATTGATCTCAAATTACTTCGGCAAGTGTTTGAGTTGGGTACCTTTTTTTGAAGCTTTAGTGAGTCTATCTTTTCTCCTGTTTTCGCTCTTCAGATTGTCAGCCAATCTGACCTTTTCATCGTCTCCCATATCACTTTCGCTTGCTGTTTCCCATTCGGAATCATCAGTCTCTTGGTTGCAAACATCACTTGCACCACCTTCACAGTGGACACCGCCATGTTTAGCAGCAGCGTCTTTAAATAACCAAGCAGCACGTATTTGTTTCTTAACAAATCGCTCAGCATACTCAGGAACCTTATTTTGCCTTGAGGCTGCATCATGATCAGTCGACTGTGAGCACTCATTTATGTACAGAATAGCATCCAACAAGCTCTCTTTTGCAAATCCAAGCATGTCATAGGCCTGCGCTCGTCTCCACAAGCTTTTTGCGTGAAGGTTTACTGGATTCTGAAGACAGAGCGCTCGGGTGGCATCGCTTATAGCAGCCATGGGTTGCTGCAGTAAGAGATTGCACTGGGCTCGATTACTGTACAAGACTATCCTTTCCTTTTTAGACCGGACCGGGCACAAAGCCAGTGCTTCTGAATACTTCAAAGCAGCACCGGAAATGTCTCCGGATGAAAACAATGAATTTCCTTCCAATTTAACCACTAAGGCAGCTGCCTGTTTGATGTGCAGATCCTCTTTTGGCATACTTTTTTCCCATTTCAATTGCTCTCGTGAATTTAGCAACTCCTCAACCTGTTCTTTTGCACGACTACTGATTGAATTGCGTCCTATTCCGTGCGTCTGGATACATTCCTGAAGCACATTAACAATTGAATCTCCAAGCTTCTTGTGCTCCCCTAATGTAGTTATTTCCGCGAGATCAAGTAGTGCGGGCAAGGCTGTATCAATCACCTGCAAAATAGTTTTGCGAAATAAACACATCTGTGACTTGCTTCTAATTTTTGTCCCTTTTCTTTCTGTAGCCGAACGAAATAGATTATGTGGTTTGACATTTTCAATTCATAAGTGTGGAAAAGTTGAGATAGCAACAGATGAACTTCCATCAAGAAACTGGTAGTAAATCAACTATACGGTCGAAACATTGCTACATTTGGACTACCAATGGCAATAACTTGGCACAAACTTCACATCAGTTGAAATCAGCACATCTCCATCTATGTTTAAGCTTCTTGTATGTTTAGTTACTAAATTGTTTTAGAAAGAAAAACATGTACAGCCATCCAAATCAATCATAGAACATCGAACTATATTGTACTAGTATTTAGTTAATAAACAGCTGCAATAGCGTGAAGACATTGCAAAAGAAATAGTTCGTCAAGAAAGACTATACATTTGCAAAATAGTCATAGCAAAGTAGCAGTATCGAAAAAAGAACAATTACCTTAAGGCAGGTACTTGGATCCTGAAGCAACGCAACTAGACAGTCGATCGCCATATACTGCCAATCATCCGATGATCGTGCTATATTACACAGGGCATCTATAATACTAGGACAGCTAGCCACCGGGCCCCTACCCAACTTATGATGACAGATTGTTCGCAATAACCCAATTCCAGCAGGAGAGTTTTCGTTAACTAGTCCCCCCCACATTTCAGGAAGCTTTACTAAAAATTCCGGTTTGCATATAGTAGGAAGAAATTCATGTTTAAAGGCAAAGCAATTGATCAGCTGAAGAGACCAGCACTGCAGCTGACTAGCCCATTCTTCAGCCTTCCTAGACTCCATTTCAACGCCACCCATGCCACGTGTAAGAAGATCACAGTGATAACTAAGCCTCCTGTCGACATACTGGTAAAAGTGAGTGTACACGATTTCTAGTGAACTTGCTGCTAGCTGCATAGCAAGCTCCAAGATCTCGCCATGGCTTGCTAGAGCAGGGAAAGTGCTGGTGTACGTAGCTAAGTGACCTAGAGCTCGTACTGCCACTCTCTGCTCGACCCAAGTTAACCTTCCTCTCAGAAGTTCAACCAATGCTGGGATAACCCCCGCGTGCACAGCCATTTCAGCAAACTCTTCCATGTTCATAGTGTACGATCCAATTATGTGCGCTGCATAGTAAGGTATGTATATATTCTGGTCGTGAGACAGCCAACGCCGATTCTTAAGGCCCTTCCAGATGAGTGCTGTCATGCATTCGAAAATACCGAGCTCGATAAACTCAGAATCATTAGGATGTGCCATTGCCGTGTTCCAAAGGCCACTGATGGGAAGGACTTGACTATCGTCATCCTGTGAAGGAAGTTCCCGGAAGAATTTTAGCACACTGGCTCTGCGCTTGCTCGGATTTCCTTCCTTCATTACACAGAAGAAGCATCCAGGATATGGACAGTCAGCAGTTAATTTATCCATCCTCGTAAGCTTAACTATTTTCCCCAAACCTTGCAACTAACTAAGTCCTCATCAAGCTGCTACCTGCGACAAATATGCATAACTAGACGAGTGAGTCTGGATCATACGACATGAGATACATATCCAATCACGAAATACAATGAAAATGTCATCAATGCGAAGCGGTATCAAGCACAAAGCTTTCAGCAGCAACTACTACACACGGTATCGTTTCAAAGCTGCTAATCGATCAACTAATAACGAATCTATCTTATAAGTTTGCAGTGCTTTCACATCATACAATATGTAACTTGACTCCACTCCTCATCCACTTTGCTTTTACCAGACTATTGGCTTATTATAATCAGTTTCATCACGAAACAGCAATTAAGATAGTAAAAATCAAATCTTTCTCACAAGCTGTAAAATCAAAAAAAAACACACACACACACATGAATTTTCAGAAATTTAAGCTTCGCAAAGTAAACACACACAATTGCCCTAAAAATGATAAATAGCTGGAATAATCTTGTATACAAAAATTCGAATATATACCCTCAAATTCAAAACGGATCTGCTAAAAAACTAACAATCGCAACTAACAAATAAGTAAAAGAGTATTCTCAATTAACAACAATACTAAGTAAAAGACTGAAATTTGTGCTTCCAAAGGGGAAAAAGAGGCACGCCCACTACGAGATGAACTATGAACACTTGAAACAGCATGATAAAAATCAGAACTTGGAAATGCAACAAAATGGGGTAAATTCAAACAGACCTGAGAATTGGCAAGCCATTGATCTGGGGGAATGGGGGAATTACTAGCTGATAAATTTGATATTAACTTTTTTTTTTATGGTTGGGAATGTCAGTGTGAGTGAATAGAATCAGTGAGAATTCAATGGATGGTCCTACAAAATTGATTGTCTATTTCTCTTCCCGTTTTAAATCAAAGATGCTGTGATACTTTTTGATTGAATTAATAATTTATTCGGAGTATTATGAAAAGAAGATTTCTCCATCTAAATAATGAGCAATCGTTATTTTGAAGGAAGTCCAAATATAATAACCTGAATTGGGTAAATCAAATCATCATTAACTCATGTGCTTCAATTGGTCTATCATCATTAATTAGCAACTCTGCTAAATTGGTCTAAGTAACAGATCAGATAAGGGTCGTGCGTTTATTGGATAGGATGACGTGTTGTAAGGATGGAGGCGCAGCGGATGTGCGAGAACCGGCATGTGTCGTACGCCTATCAACCAAGTAGAAGCGGTCATGTGACGGTGACCATTGACCTAACAAAATGGATCCAACAAGTCAGACAATATTGATTATCTCGTACTACAAGTACAAAGTATGGTCCAAAGACACGTTGAGGATCAACGATAGCCAAAAAGAAAAGAAAAAAAAAACAGGCTTTATCGGTCTACTTAGACGTCGAATACGATTTCATTAATTGATTGTAACTATTTTATTTGCTTAGCTCATGTTGTTTCTAGAATTATATTTTTGATTGGATAATATATGTAAATCTAGATACATTATATACCAATATAAGTTGGCCATCTGTGAGGAAGGTCCCCTAATTATGTACCTATAAATTTGATCAAGATAATACTCCTACTTTGGATGAAATAATAGTAGTTTAGATTATCCAATAAATTTGAGTACCAAAAAAATAGGACAATATACGACAAATAAGTGTTTGTCCGTTCCGTAATGGTGTTTTCCTCTGTATTAGTAAACGGAATATTGACTAGGATACGTTTTCAATTTGGACACCCCGTCACTTTCCACGCTTCCTATTTTAATTAGGATATCACATTGCATTATCATCATGTGACATTCCATACACTTTTTTCAGATATATACATTTTTGTCTTAACATTGTTTCCCCACATATTTTCTTTACATTTCTTACCTATTTATTTATACTAGTATTAGTATAATTTTATTGCACCAATTTGAATTGAATTTTCGATTCAAGTAAATCGAACATTATATAACTAAGTCGATAACTGGTGTGCTAAAGTTATAGTTTTTCTTTTTGTCAATGACAACAAGCAGAAACATACATCAATAAGTTTCAGAAATCACTTATCAAAAGATAAATATGACATTATTTTACATTTTAATGACTTGTAAATAATACTCCTATTTATAAAAGTAACAAATGAGTAATATATTCTCGATTTGAGTAAGAAAAGAATGAGTAAATTGTGGAATTTGAGATAATTAAGATATTGGTGAAAAGCATATCGTAAACAGTGCATGTGACAACAATTGAAGTAAAACCGCTAATCTAAACAGAGCTTTTAGAGAGAGTACAATTTGACTATGTGATCTATATCAATAGTTCAATACCTTAAATAACTATTTAGAGAAATAAGATATTTATTGCCTTAAAACACATGGATGCCTTCAATAGTTCAACATCTTAAACAACTATTTATGTTTATTTATTCCCTTATCGGAACAAGAGAGGTGATAGGAAGTCGGCATTACCCTTGTAAAATACACTATACATCTAATTCTAGTCAATATAATTAATATAACGACTAAAATCTAAAATTTATTTATTCAAAATAATTGATCATTTAGTTGAAAATCACACACTATTTTAACTCACTATTTACTTTCGATGTGATACTTTCTTCGCTAAATAAAAAATAAATTGATCATTTGGCACTACTCATGGGTCTCAATTCTCATCATATACTAATTCATAAATTTTTATTTATGTATCTAATTAAATTCTCAAAGTCATTTGACTCATTTCTACATAATTCTTTCTAGCTCCCGTGACTTGTACTTTCTCAGTAGACAGGTGGCATGAACTTTAAATAATGTGTAGACAAATAATTGGGTGGAAAAATTTATACCAATAAAGAGGTAACACTACTAGTTTTGACTGAGTACTATTTTTATATTTTGATCGAGTTCAATATACTACTCTTGTATATAACATAAAATACGAGATTGAATATCTAAAATAGTAATGTAAATTAATTTAAGTGACAAAATTGAGGTACCACAAAAAAAATCGAATTCTATCTACATGTAGTACAGTGTTAAATAATTGGATAAATATGATGCATGATAGTTAAATATGTTATCTTTATAGTAGTAATTGATTTGTGGTCTAGGATTCCAATCTATCTTTTCAATTATTATGATTAAGCATGCCGGAATGACTTTACTTCCCACAGGAGTAATAATTAGACGTTAATTTCAAACTTTATTCGCCAATAGAAGCTTGAAAACAAATGTAGTACAGTATAGTTAAAGATGACATTATTACTAACAAATTATAAACGTACATATATAAAAGAGGTAAATTATCGAAAAAATTATAAGTTTTGTTTAATTCTGGTCCATAAATTTAAAAATTAGTCAAATATTATGAAGTTTGGTTGTGTTAGAAATTACCCTATCACGAAAAAATCAAGTCATCCATGTGCTATATATTATTAATATTTTTCAGTTAAACGACATCGTTTTATTTATAAATAGACCGTATATATCTCAGTAATCTCACTAACAAAGATGCATAGCCATAGAGTATGATTGTTCGGTAGATATATTAAAAACAATTTCAACAAAAAATTCCGTTGTGATATAATGCGAACACATGCAAATTTCATACTCCAATTTGTTATTATTGATTTTGAAAATTGGAAGACAAATCCAAATGTTAAACAAACTTCATAAAATTTTCAACAATTTCTCGTTGTATATGTTCAATTATAGTATCCTCTAAACAAACACGCTTTCTCCAGCAGGAGATTCGAGTCACCACAACCACCAACATAAACAATAAACCAATTCTAATAAATTGAGATTCGAGTCACCAAAACCACCGACATAAACAAATAACCATTAGTAATAAGTTGAGATTCGAGTCACCCCGATTGCAGGTAAACAAATATGCATTACAAATAAAATTCTTAATAAAAAACAAAAAAATACAAAAAGAAAAAAGAGAGAAAAATCAGTAAATAGTAGGGTGACAGACACAACAGTAAATCGCAGTTATTAGCTTGAAGCCTTTTTGATGTATGGTCGACGGGCAGGTCGGGCAGGTCCCCACCGTTCGGGCAGCTGTTGAAATTACTGGTCACAGGTCATAAGCTCGCACACACGCCCAAAAAGAAAATAATGATAGTTATCATCCCACTCTCACTCCCTAGAGAGAGAAAGGAAAGATAGAGAGAGAGGGACTGCTCCAGAAGTTTTTTTTTTTTTGAATAGAATGTTTAGAGAGCCAATTAGTTGCAAAGGAAGATATACGGTAGAGAAGTATTCCAAATTAGTCCAGCATCGATTTCTCCTTTATTGTTCTTGTTGTGTGTTGTGATTATTGATCTCTAAGCAATGTTGGGCTAAATTAGGGATATTGTCATCTGGGATCTTTTTTTTCTGTGGATCTGAGGCATTATTATCTCGTGAGCTGGTGAAGCTGTCACATTTATCATATAAAAATGTGTTCTTTGTTTGAGGGAATGGTGGAAAGAGTGAGGAGGGTGTTCTTGGTGATGCTGCTGCTGCATCATTTGAAGTGCATTTATGCTAATATGGAAGGTTTGTGTATTTCAAACCTCAATTTTCTGATGTTGATTTGTGATTTGTTCTTTTTCAAATTGATTTTGTGATTTTTTTTTGTTTTGATCCTTGGATGGTGTGTTTAGATTTTGACTTTTGTGTTTGTCTGCTTCATAAAGTTTGAATCTTTATGTGGTTGGTGGTTGCGGCGCTCTTAAATGTGGAGTGTTACATTTAGTTTTAAGCAGGCTTTTTAGGAATTATTGTTCTTCTACTATTTTCATCATGGTTCTTTCTGTGTGCAATTGCCCCTTTCTGTTAGCTTGATATGAGCAGTGATTGATAATGTTTTGAAGCTGACATTTAGATTCCACAGATATGCATATTGATAACTGCTATTTTAATCAAATTAATAGTTAAGTTTGCAGTAAGGAAGTTGGACTTTTCTTGAAATTTAGTGTGGCATTCACATTCTAGCATTACTTAATGAGTAATTCGATCGTTCGTGGGAAATATGCACACATTTCTGCTGTGCTTTATGTTCCAACTTAAGTTGAATTCTTTGTACTCCTCATGGTAATGTGGTATTATTATCCGATGTCTTTGAGAACTGATGGGGATTAGTTACAAAAATGTTACTCCCTATACAGGTGATGCTTTACATAGTCTTAGAACAAACTTAGAGGATCCTAACAATGTGCTACAAAGCTGGGATCCCACGCTCGTCAACCCTTGCACATGGTTCCATGTTACCTGCAACAACGATAACAGTGTAATAAGAGTGTAAGATAACGCTTAATTGTTTATGTCCCCATTTTCAGTCATTTCCAGTTCCTTAGATAGGATCACATTTTAGTTTTCTTATTGAACTTCTAATATAACACTCTTTAATCAATTTATGATGTCAGTGATCTCGGGAATGCTGCTTTATCCGGTCAATTGGTTACACAGCTTGGCTTGTTGAAGAATCTGCAGTATCTGTATGCCTTTGCTCATTATCTGCAGAATACATAACTGAATTGGATTATTTACTGTGATTGGTTATGCATGAAACACATGAAATGTACCACGGACTAATCTAGTGAAAATGCATTAGTGTTTCTTCCTTATATAGATAGTGGAACACGGGCGAATTTGAACCTGGATTTAGCATTTAGGGGTCCTCTTAGATGTAGAAAGTAGTGAAATAAGTATAGCTCCACAAGGCATCCTAGTTGAGGTTGATCAGATTGTCAAGAAATTTGAACCATAAAAGCCTGTTTGGGTTTCAATGATTGAAAGCCAACAAGTGGAAGGTGAATAATCCTGTTTTGGTTAAAATGCTCGAAACAAGGTCCTTGGCTGTTTTGTAGATCTAATACTAGGTAATGTTTGCCTATGTTAAATATCTTCAATTTTATAATATTTCTTTTTCAGCATCACTGCCAAAACTTACTTATCAATCATACATATAACATATGCAACATGTATCAACACATGCTCATGTCTTGCAAAACTGCTGTATGAATATGAGACGTATGCAAGCTAATAGTAAAACAGTTGCCATGTTTTCTTCAAATTGGCTCTCTTTTTTGTAATTATATTTTGCCTTTATGTTTAAATTGCATGATATAACACTGTTTTTTTCCCTTTTTGTGGTGCTAGGGAGTTGTACAGTAACAACATAACTGGGCCGATACCAAGCGATCTTGGAAATCTTACTAATTTGGTGAGCTTGGATCTGTACTTGAACAGTTTCACTGGTCCCATTCCAGCCACGTTGGGCAAGCTGTCAAAATTACGATTCCTGTGCGTTAAGTTATCCTGGACTAAAAGAATTGTGATTTGATGCCATGTATTCTTTGAAACAACTAAGTTTCTGTGCTAGTATGATGGCTTCTACGATATAAAAAAAAAAAAACTTATTGTCTACTGGTTTTGTGTTCTTGTAAGGGTAGGCGGTTGAATAATAACAGCTTGACGGGTCCCATCCCCATGCAACTGACCAATATCACGTCGCTTCAAGTTCTGTGAGTATCCAAGTTTGAGTTTTTTTAACGTGCAGACTATTTTTAGGAGTGTTGTAACAACAATTGTTTCATTTTTCGTTCTATGCAGGGATCTATCAAACAATCGTCTTTCGGGGGCAGTTCCAGATAACGGTTCCTTTTCTTTGTTTACACCCATAAGGTACTTAGATATATGTGATGGCACAAACTCCTACCGAAACCTCATCCCTATTCATTTAAATCTAATGTAGTTACCCTTCACAGTTTTGCAAATAACGTTGATCTCTGCGGCCCAGTTACCGGACGACCATGCCCTGGATCTCCCCCATTCTCTCCACCCCCTCCGTTTGTTCCACCATCCCCAATTTCTTATCCAGGTTGTTCCCAGTTTGATTTTCAATTATCTTGACTGGAAAATGTGTTTAGCACATTCACTTGCTCTAGTCTGAGGTGTATATGAAATTGATGAATTTGAGCTGTTTGTTATTTCTAATTCTATTGCAACTGCAGGAGGGAATACTGCAATGGGAGCGATTGCTGGAGGAGTTGCTGCAGGTGCAGCTCTGCTATTTGCTGCCCCTGCCATTGCATTCGCATGGTGGCGTCGAAGAAAGCCAAAGGAGTACTTCTTTGATGTTCCAGGTTCTTATTTCAGCGATATTGTTAGCTTCATGTTAGAGTTTGTTTAGCTCCTGAACGAATTGCTTTCACGACTTTGCAGCTGAGGAGGATCCCGAAGTCCACCTTGGACAGCTTAAACGATTCTCTCTACGAGAATTGCAAGTTGCAACCGATAGTTTCAGCAACAAAAACATTTTGGGAAGAGGTGGCTTTGGGAAGGTATATAAAGGACGACTGGCAGACGGCACGCTTGTTGCTGTCAAACGGCTTAAAGAGGAGCGAACGCCTGGTGGAGAACTCCAATTCCAAACAGAGGTCGAGATGATCAGTATGGCTGTGCACCGTAATCTTCTTAGACTGCGTGGTTTTTGCATGACCCCTACTGAGCGTTTGCTCGTTTATCCTTACATGGCTAATGGAAGCGTCGCATCCTGCTTAAGAGGTGATGCTTTTCAAGAATGTAGGGTTTAGGCCTCTATTTTGTAATGCATTTACGCATCGACCAATGAATACATGACTAAACGAAGTGCTTATAATTGCAGAACGGCCACCAAATGAGCCACCGCTCGTTTGGTCCGCAAGGAAGTGCATTGCTCTGGGATCTGCGAGAGGATTGTCTTACTTGCACGATCACTGCGACCCCAAGATTATTCATCGCGATGTCAAGGCTGCGAATATATTACTAGATGAAGAGTTTGAGGCAGTTGTCGGAGATTTTGGTCTGGCGAAACTCATGGATTACAAAGATACGCACGTGACAACCGCTGTTCGTGGAACTATAGGCCACATAGCTCCCGAGTACCTCTCCACTGGAAAATCCTCAGAGAAAACCGATGTTTTTGGATACGGCATTATGCTTCTTGAGCTGATAACGGGGCAGAGGGCGTTTGATCTCGCCCGCCTTGCAAATGACGATGATGTCATGTTGCTCGATTGGGTATATATATATCTATACATCATCCCTCCCTCTCTCTCGTTCTCTCCGTGGCGTTAAATGTGATGGTTTTGGCGTTGTGGTTCGTTCGCAGGTGAAAGGGCTTCTTAAAGAGAAGAAAGTCGAAATGCTGGTAGATCCCGATTTGCAGAAGAACTACGTGGAAGCGGAGGTGGAGCAGCTAATACAGGTGGCTCTACTGTGCACGCAGAGTTCGCCAATGGAGCGGCCGAAGATGTCGGATGTGGTGAGAATGCTGGAAGGCGACGGGCTGGCGGAGAAGTGGGACGAGTGGCAGAAGGTGGAAGTGCTCCGGCAGGAGCTGGACCTTGCGCCTCCTCACTCGACCTCCGATTGGATCCTCGATTCGACCGAGAATTTGCACGCTGTTGAGCTATCAGGTCCAAGATGACCATCATCCAAACAAACTGCTATCAGGCTTGTTTTTTTGTACTATAATTTTATTAGGAAATATTGAAAAAGAAAAGAAAAAAGAGTCAACAGATTAGGAGTTGTGGTGAGAGCATATTGTGAACTGTATTCTTTGTATTTGTGCATAGCACTATGTAGTGCCCAACTATCTGATCTTGGTGTTTCACAAATTTTTTTGACATTGCATTTTACATTGTGCTAAAACTCTTTCCACTACAGTTAACTTTCTAATTTTGAAATATATCTGTTTCATGATGCTTGTATTTTGCAAATAATTTTATAGTTGCATTGATAGTTAAAAGATTCCACTTTGTTTGGTGCAACAAGAAATCATATTGGAGTCAAAAGATTACCTATAAACATGCAATGCAAAATTAATGTGAATGATTATATACCATAAAACATAATCTTTTACTAATTGACAGACCCAATTTGACGTATAGATCATTGTGAAATTTTAGTATTAATTTATTTTAATAAATGAAGTAATAATGTCAAAAACTAGGCCCATTTCCTAAGTGTAGCCCATTTATATACTATGTTTTTCAATATTGGGTTTAAGTCCATAACATTTTTTAAAAGTTTAATAGTCGAGATATATTTGGTAGTCATTATATTTATATTGTGACATTTTTATCAAAAAAAAGGTCTATTGTTTATGACATTTTTATACATAAACACGAAGATGCTCATATATCACATAATTCACAATTAATACAAAAAGTAGCACTGAATTTTCATACTCTTTGAACAAAAGCTACTACATAATAGAGCAAGCATTAGGATTCTCATCACTAAACATGAGAGTATACTGCTCCTCGACCGGGTTCAAGCCGGCCACCTCCGGGTCAGTGGTCGCCCTGACGAAATTCGGGGGAGCTTTCTTGTCATAGACGCCGGCAACGTACGGATGCGCCACCATCGTGTAGGGCACGTACGGCCACGGCTCCGCCTTCTTTCCGGTCGACTTAGCCGCCGCTAGAACCTTCTTAGCATCCACGTAACCATACACCGTTGCCTTCTGCTGCTTCAGGTCCACATCCACCGATTTCGCACCTGCATGTTACACATATATCAGTGACAGAGTCAGACATTTTACAACTTCTCACAATATCAAACTCAATTTAACAAATTTCACAAATTTAACAAATTATCAAATATCATAACTTTTTTAATAATCTTACTAATATTTTTATAAAATAATAATTTTAAGCATAAAATTACTAAAATGTCCCTAAAACTTGAAAATTAGTGGGAACCTATGATTGGCTGCCACGTGGTGTGTCGGGATCGTATATTGAATATACACGGGACATGTAATGACGAGAGAAGAGAGGTTCGATTGTAATTACCTTTAACGCCGGAGAGTGCTTTCTTGACTTTGAGAGCACAGCCATCGCAATCCATTCTGATCTTCACAGCTACTGTGGCTAACTGCTTCTTTTTCTTCTTCTTCTTGCTGTTTAGCAGATCAGACAAGTATTCCATGGTTCCTGAAACTCCCATCTTCAATTAGTATGTGTGGAAGAGAGATATATTTGTATATATGAATGAAGGAGTGCTGTTTAATTGAGTTTGAGTGTAAGTTAATAGGTGGGAATTGTGATGGTCACACTAGACAAAAGTGCAGAGAGATGGCTTTATTATTTGTGTGAGGATAGGTAGGGAAACTGATGTTTTTATATGTGTAAGTGTGTGCGTGTTTGTGGTGAGGGTTGCATGGATTGTGTGAAGGGGAAAAATATGAGAGAGAGGGAATAGTGGAAAATAATGGAGTGGGGTTGAGTGCTGGAAACTTCTCAAATTATGGGATTTTTATTCAATTAGTTGCTAAGAGAGACATAACATGACTTTGAGAGATTTTTTCCAATTATCAAGATTTTTATAATTCTTTATTTTTTGACGTGGTGGTATGTAACGTTCAAGTTAACAAGACGACAACTAGTAAAAATAGTAGTATCGAAGAAGCAGTTTATAATATAAATAATTGTGAAAATAATGAAATCAACGTATAGATAGAAATAAATGAACTGTTCAAAATCATTATAGAAGAAAATAGTGGAAGAAATCAAGAAACTGTTTATATGGAGTATTTAACTATTGTGATTTTTCTTTATATTTTTTCGTGACTTGTTAGTGTTTCAATAACGTCATACTTTGGATTATTTGACACGGAAAGGATAAATAAAAGTAGTTTAAGAAAGGGTAATTATCTTATCATTCTTAATTGAGACAACAACCTCCTAATTTTGCTCCTCAATCATCTCGCGCCTTAAAAAACTAAGTTGTCAATTTTTACGTAGTAGGAAATTAATAAGAATCACAAATATAAAAAGAAACCCATGAATTGAATCGTTCACTTAATTTCATACTATGTGTATCAACGTATAAGGATAATGTTAAGTAAAAAATTTCAATATATAATTTCTAGCTAGATACAGTTTATAGAGAAAAAATATGCTCCATATATTATCAAAATGGTATACCCTGGTCTTAATAACAATAGGCATATTATTGAGCCTAAATATTTATATTTGTAGTCAACAATATATTATTCATCTTAGTCTTAGCTATGCACAAATATGCAATAGTAACCCTACATAGTACTAGTCAATAAATATATATAACAACGTTTGATAAAGGGTAGACCGAGGATCAACTCCTTTAAAACATTTTTTACTTTAATTATATGTATTCTTTTGTCGGTTTTTTACTTAATTTAACTCACCCCAAAATCTAATTTCGATCTTGCCCAACGTGCAGGCAAAAACTGTCTTTTCATGAAAATAGAACAATTATTTGTAACTTTTTTGACGTAAAATTTATCATCAATGAAGATGATGGAATAATTCTAATTCAATCAAATTGAAGGTATACTTAATTTGATCTAGAGAATTTTTTAAGAAGATGGAATCTCTGCGTTATTCAATCAATCGGTATCCGAAAAGTTAGGATTAGCATTAATCAAACAATAAAATAATTTGCTTCCTATTTAAGACAAGATGAGAAAAAAAAAAAATAAACGGTCACTATTGTTGGGAGTATTAACTACGATGCGACATTTTGGCGCCACGTTGTCGCGAGATCGTTCGGACACGTGGCAGAGTAAGAAATCTAGGGTTTCGAAGGTGACCATCTGCAAATAAAAAAAGTTGAAATGGAGGAGTTGGTAGTGACTTGTGCACCTGAAATTGGCTGATGTTTACGAGTAACTTTGTCCATTTCTAACTTTGATTAAAATGGTTGATTTGGGCGGTGGGACGATAATTTTCTTTTATTTTTTTTTTTATCATTGTTATTAATATTAATTTTTGTGTGGAAAATAGTGAGAGGGGGGTTGGATATTGGCATCAATTGATATTTGATAAGGTAATGTTTTCAATTATTTGAAGCACTTTATTAAAATTATTCAGTTTATTTAACTTTTTTGGGTGGTACATACAAATCCACACTTCAAGACAAGACTTTCTAGTTTTTTCCTTCTTTCACTAAAAAACTAAATAGTCTTCAGAGAAACTGATTTTTCCGGCATATTTATTTGTTTTTGGGGCAAATTTCTCTCTAATTAAACCCATTGATACTGCAAAATTGAAGTGCATATATATGCCTATTTTTTCACACACAAATTTATCTTGAGGAATTCAGCAAATCAGCTTGGAAAATGAATACAACTAACTGAAATTTGTAATATACCTTCTTCATCCCAAAGTTAATTAAGTGAGATGTCATTTCTTCTTTTTTCAAAAATCAACGATTTTAATCTCTACTAATACACATCTATATTTACTCTCATACTTTATTCTTGTTCACTATAACTCATTAAACAACTCATTTTTAATTCTCATGCTAAAAAAACACATAATTTAACGCAAGACATATGGAGTTTATTTAAGAATATCTACTCTATATTGGACCCTTGACGAGTACTCATAAACATGATTATTTAATATTTTATTGCATATATAAAAAAGATTTCCTTTATCATAAGGATAATTTTACATATATCCATAATAACTCGAATCTCGAACTTATTAGGTAAAGGAGAAATATTTTACTAACTAATTAAGTCTTGTTTCATCGTCAAGAGATTTTGGAATTGAGATTCATTTGCGCACTTCGATTAAATCGAGATTCATTGGTAGCCGACCACCTCCTTGAACAAGATTCAAAGCGACGAGAATCTGATTTTATTTCTAGAGATTTGACTAATTTTTCCAATGAAATTGCTGCATCTTGACGTTATCTAACTAAAAGGAGATTCTGGAATCAGGCAAGAAATACAGTTAGGAAGTCAAAATTAAACTAAAATTCAGTTTTTAAGATTTCATGTTTGAACATTGAAGATGATTCATTTGTTTTCCTATATAGTATTTCCCAACCGACCAAGACAAATGCATATGTGAACAAGTCTACATTCACACTGAATTGCCACTGTCCACTAGTATGAAGCAACGTATTTATCCCACATAATTGGTAAAGACTTTTTTGCCGCTAATTAAATTCCGAGGAGACTTGTAAATTGCAAAGGCTTGGAATTCGATTAGATTATTAGACGATTCTGCATATTTCTTTTCAAATTTATTAACTTACGGCACACGTTATTATATTCATCAAATTAATTACGGGAATATTGGGGAGTAATTAATAATGTTAATGAGTAGTATTAA
The DNA here is from genome assembly GCF_023119035.1 of Salvia hispanica. Lineage (NCBI taxonomy): Eukaryota > Viridiplantae > Streptophyta > Magnoliopsida > Lamiales > Lamiaceae > Salvia > Salvia hispanica. The sequence goes on along the minus strand of NC_062970.1, from coordinate 42,376,796 downwards.
AAAGACATGTTGTTCATCAGGTGAATAATCAATTGCTAACTAATTAACAATCTCAAACTAAGATTAAATTTTAGCTATTAGATTAGAAGATTTAGTGGTTGAAATAATTTCAAGTGGATTATATTTTTAATTAAGAAAATTAATAAATAAAAAGCATTAGAATAGTACCCCGATTGATCATCTCTAAATGGAGTACAACTTTTTTATCACGACAATATGATGCGACAACCTTTTTAACCTGACTTTAGGGCCTAATTAAACAAATCTAAGAATTAAATAGTTCTTATATGGTAATTGGAAAATTTTATAATCTAGATTATTGACAATTAAATAGTGCTAAATCCACCATTTTTTCTTTTTGGTTTCTTTCTTTCTTTCTCATTCTTTTCCATTTTTTTATTTTTCACTTCCTATTTTATCAATTGCATAATATTATAATCCGTGTCATTCACATTTGAAACTATTTTTAATAGATAAATTAAATATATATTTATTGTTCTTCAATGGTCAGCATCACCTTATGAATCTTATTTCACAAGGTTTTACAAAACTAAAAAACTTTTCCACATCATCAATTTCAATTCCCGAATATATTAAAGATGTTGTTACAATCATCCATGTTTGGAATGAACTCAAATCTTTGATTATTTTAGAACTAAATTCAATCAATGTTTCTGTTAATAGAATATGTGTAAGTCTGAACTTAACTAAAATATCTAATCAGACATGTACACACAAATTTTCATCATTTGGATAGTAATATTAAAGGAAAAATAATCAATTAATCATCATAAAATACAAGCATGATGTAGCCTGTAAAGGGACATATCATCATAAAGAATAATAAAATTGTGTAGGGGTCACTGATTAATTGAGTTGGCCTAAGGTCTGATAAATATATACACTAACGTGTGTCTGATTTTCAAAGGTGAATCTCTTATATATGGCCCATAAACAATAAAAAATAATTGATCATCTTTGAATCATACAACTATTATATATATAGTAAATAAATTCCTCCAAAACTACCTAGATTTCTAAGGTTTTCTTTTAGCGAAGGGACATTCTTGGCGTCTCGAATCATCCCACATTAATATCCCAACATCACATTTATTACATATTAATATGTAATAAAATACTACTAAATAAAACTAAGAAATAATACTAATATTGAAATTGAAGCTAGGGATGGGAGAAAGTAGAGGGCATTGTATTGTCCCTTTCCATAATTCCACAAATAGTGTTAGTTCAACAGTTATTGAAAATTTGAAACCAGTACTCATTCAAATCAGGACATGTGTTATCAATCAAAATAATCCCATCGCTTTCATTATCTTCATCACATACTCCACAAAATATTTCCAAGCATTAGCACCTCATAATTTCATAATCATGATTTTATTAGTTAAGTGTGGGATTAATTAGTCAAATTATTCTTTCATTCGGTAAATTTTCCATCAATATATTCCTTCATATTTTTCTAAAATAGATGATGATCCCAAATGCATCAAGAAATTATACTGGAGCAACTCGACCTAAATTAGCGAAATATAGCTGATATAAATTAGTCTATCTACAATCACGATTCACACTTAGCTAATTTTATGATGCCAAGCAAAAAATAGACTTCCAAGATTATTGATACTATGATAAATACCAATTACCACATACAATTGAAAGGATTGAATTCTACGAATTATTTTTCTGTCATATCATTACAGTTTTTCTGTCTTTTTCTTTATAATAAATCATCTAATACATGTTCAATTGAACATCACACAGATGTCATTACAAAAATGACTCTTTAGAAGATGTGCTTAGACTTTTCAATAATCAGGGGAGAAAATGAAACTTAGTTACTTGCGTTCGTCCATAAAAAATTTACCACAATTTTCTTTTTAATCTGCCTAACATTTTTTGGGACCCTCCAAATTTTTTTATTATTGTCCATATAACATCATCAATTTTTGGTGACTCATAACATGACAAATATTTTTATGGACAAGAGGGAGGAATATGTCTACTATTCAAATAATAGTAGGCTTCATGTTGAAAATGTAAGTGATGATAATACTTCTTAAACACCTTTCCTTAAACACTATAATGGTACGAATCTTTTGGGCCCAATAACATGAAATATAGCCCATAAAACCAACGAGATTCAATTTGGGCTTTTTTTACAAAATTATACAGTCCAAAAACATACACGTGTTCAACCAATTTCTACAAGTTACTTGCTCCCTTTTAGCATTTATAATGGATTTAATTTGGTTATGTAAATTTTGATATTTTTAAATGTATAATTTCATTCGTTATATCTATTGATCACCCTACGTTTGCAATAGAAAGTACTCCATCCGTATTATTAGAGTCATTTCGCTATTTTAGTACGTTCCGTAGTAATAGAGTCATTTCTCATTTTAGTAAAAGTCAACACATTTTTCCATACCTATTTTATTCTCTCTTACTTTATTCTTTCTTCATCTCTTTACCTTTTTCATTTTTCACTTTACTCTCCCTTTATTTAACTCACATAACACAATTTTTCTTAATCTCCGTGCCGAAAAGAAACGCCTCCATTACTATGGAACGGAGAGAGTATATGATAGTACATTTTATGATAATTCTAACAGTTTTCAAATGAGGCAAATTCTTATTATGCAACCTATTTGCTATATAGCAAAGGATATGGAACACACCACTAGGAAAACCAATGAAAAAAAGCGAAATTCAGTTAACAAAGTAGGGATGGGATCTATATAATTTAATTTCTACCAAGATAGTACTTTCTTTCTCCGTCCATATAAAAATAGCATTAGTAATGAGCAAACTAAATTTAGTACAACATTATTTAAATAAGAGAAAGATATTATTAATAAAAAAATTGAACATACTTTATTAAAGAAAGATAAATTTAGCATACATAAATAGAGATTATTTTAGTAGATGAATAAAAATAGGAAAATTAAGACTAATTTTCTTGAATATTAAGGAATACTAACTTTGAAAACATATATTTATAGGAAATTTATTAGCTCTTAACTAATATAGACGAGACAATGCGAAATCGAACAAAGGAATTATACTAAATATTCAATCGGATAATTAAAATTTTTTAAATAACGCATCTTTTGCAGTAGATGATGTAAGTTACAAGATACAGTAATATGTTTATTGCTGATTAAGATTAAAAATTCTAAATTAAGTAGTACTCCAGTATAAAAAAATAATCAAAATTAAAATTGCGAATGCATGAAATAGCTAAACAAAAACAACAATTGATTCCAAGAGAGAGAAAGACGCGATGACTCGCTGCCGCTTGAACTGTAGTATGTCACTGCAGCAGAAATGACGCTACCGCCAGCATTAATAGATTCCCCTTAACCTGAGCGGCTGACACGTGCACACCTGAAATGTACACGTGTACGGTGCGATTATAAGATTCCGCCTTTTCACCGTCTTCCACTAATTATTTTGAGCATCTCCGTGATCTGCAGCTTTTAAACTTAACAATTTTGACCAGAATAAAATTATTTAAAATGTAAATAATTTTATCATTTCAAATGTAATGGATCCTGTCAATTTTTATTTCTTAGTCAATGGAGAGATTTATTTTCCAATTCCATTAATTGTGCTTATATCCGTTAAGTATCAATTAGTGATTCACAGATTTCGCCTACCAAAATAATAGTGGTGTTCGTTACTCTATTTTTCTTATTACATGCAATTATAAACATGAAAGTAAAGTTTATATCTATCCACTTAAATTTCGAAGGCACCACGAAAACTGGGACTCGTTTCCGAGTTGAACCAAATCCCTATTTCTCAAATAATAATAATAATAATAATAATAATAATAATAATAATAATAATAATAATAATAATAATAATAATAATAATTGTCAAGTTCAGGAGCGGTTAAATTTAAAAGATTGGAGTTCATCAAATGGATAATTAAACATGATTTTAGATATATAATCGAAAGATAAGAGTCATAAACCTCCCACTTCAACAAAAATAAAATAATTTATTAGTTTCAAATTGGATGAAAAGAGAAAATAAGATTTGTTGAATAAATGATTCAATCTTTACTTTTAAGTATTATAGTAACTTGCTATAATATTGTAAAAATACCAAAGTATGCTTCTTAATCTATATTTTATTTTTATCTTGTTATAATATTACTCCATTAAAATAGAATTTAGAAACACACCATAAAATGATAAAATGCTTCTTATTTTTCATCCTAATTGATCATATTAAATTAGCAATTCTCTATTCAAACATTTTAGCCCTAAATGTAACTTTGTCATATTATAATACACTAGTTAACCAAAATATTAAAGTTGATTAAATTTTCCGATACACTAATTAATTTTCGAGTTAAAACCAATAAAACAATATCACACATTATTAGCAAAAATAAAATAAAAATTGAAAAAATGCATTCATTTAATGAGAGAGAGAGAGAGAAACTGTATGTATTCATGTGTGAACCGGCGGAGTAAACACCGGCACCGTCGCAACAAAACCACCGCAGGGCTTCAACCCCAATCCATTATACTTATAGCACTCCGCCGCGGCTTCCTCCACACTCAAATCACAATCGATCGCCTCATTAACGATTTCAGGACGCCGCATCTCCTCCTCCGCCGCATCCTCGACGCCGTCGTCGTCGTCAACGTGGACGAGGTTGAGAACGAGGCGTCCATCCGATCGATCGGCGACGAAATAGTCATGGCACCTCACCCTCTCCTCTCTGATTATCAATCTGCCGTCGCTCGTGTAGTACTTCCTCATAACCCACGGCATTGGCGACCGGTGACTGTCCGCGCGCACCAGCCACGTGATCGGCGGCGGAAGCTCCTTCTTCTCCGGCGCCGCGGGGCGCCTCTGCCTTCTGCGGACTGCGGCGACGTCCGATCCGAGATCTAGACAGCTCTCGGCACCGATGCGGTCTCCGATTTCCGGATCTGGCATGGCGATCGATCGGTAAGGCTAGGGATTTGGCGATTGTGAATTTGGGGGTTTTTGCATGAGCGGTTGAGATAAATATACAGGAATTGGGGGTGACAGCTAATCATAAAAAATCCGGGGATTGGGTGAAATTATTATTCGGATTACGATACTTGAATTAATATTAATTTTGAATGATTAGAGAATTAATTTTAGGAAGATTAATTCTCTTTTTCTTTTTTTCTGATTTGGTAAATCTTGATATTTCCGGTTGGATTTCCCTTTCCATGCCGTGATAATATGAAAATCTCTTTAACACATTACCATATTCGTTTTAAATAAGAAAATGACTATACTCAGAATTGTAATATAAATGTGCGATGTGTCTAATTAATTCAAATTACTGGATATAATCTATTGAATTTAATATTTATACATTCGATGCCTTATTTAACGAAATTACTAGTATTTCTCATTCATTACGTCTTCGCCAGCTATTAAAATTGGATTAATTTAAGTTATTGTTATGGAGTGGTATATATTTAAGAAAAATATATCTTCTTTCTCAATTTAATTGTTGCATTTTACGAACGCAACTTGTGTCATTGTATAAGAAAATCATTTAGAATGAATTACATAAACGGTACATGATCTTTCACTTTCGCACATAAATGGTACCTGATCTTTATTTTATATCGTTTTTTTTACCTATTAATCACATTTTTGGTACCTGATGTACTCCCTCTGTCCCGCTTTTAAGATGACATGTTTTCCTTTTTAGTTTGTCCCAACTAAGATGACACATTTCCTTTTTTGGAAACTTTCTCTCTCCAATTAATACACTCAACCACTTTTCTTACTCATATTAAAATATTCATCTTTCTTTATCTCTCTACTTTAATACTTACACCCACTTTTTCTCTCTCCAATTAAATAATTTAACCAATAACTCCTAAAATCTCGTGCCGGCTAAGAAATGTGTCATCTTAGCCGGGACGGAAGGACTAATATTCATCCCAAAATACCCCCCCCCCCCCTCCTCTAAACAAATTCATTTTTCCATTTGTGTCATAAAGGGTATTTTGGGCATTGACAAAACTAGTACCAAAAGTGATATTATGATACATTCTCTCATTCTTCTCACTATTTATAGTACTATTATGATTAATCAATATTAATATTATTATTTTGATGTTATAAATTAATAATTAATTTATTTTTTAATATATATTTAATCGTAATTATATTTAATTATTATATTAATATTATTATTATAATATTATTATTATAATAGTAAAAAGTAGTAATAATTAATAAATAATAATTATTATTTTATATTAAATTAATAATTAATCAATATAGTCTCAGTCAAAATTTAAAATTATGAATTGTATTCATAATGATAAAGAGTTGAATATTTTTAGTTAGGTGTTTCAACCCTAAAATGAGTATAAATAATTTAATTAAAACACTAAAAAGACTGCAATTAGATGTATGTATAAAACACTAAAAAGAAAGAACAAAAAGAGGAAACATAAACCAAGGAAAAAAGAAAGAAGAAATGAAGATAAAATACTAAAAAAAGAAGAAAATGTAGAAAAAAGAAATATGAATAAACTAAAGAAAAAATAAATAAATAAAAAAATAAAAAAAAATCATATATTTGGTTCTATTTGATTGAAATTTTCAAAAATATCATCCATAACAAAAAAATCACATATTTAGTACATAAAATTATTTTTGTCATGATATATCAAAAATAATATAAAATAAAGATCAAGTACCATTTATGTGCGAAAGTGAAAGATCATGTATCGTTTATGTAGTTCACTCAATCATTTAATTTACTATCAATAATTTTGTTAAACAGTGTGCCGACTTAAAATACTATTATGATCGGTCCAATTAAAGGAATGGGCCGTTAATTTGTTTGCCTTAAGATATAAATTAGTCATAAATAAATAAATGTTCATATAAATAATTGTATATTTATAATTATTGTTGTTGTTAATTTAAATAGAGAATAAAACAAAGGACCGTTTTGGATGCATTCACATAAATTACTGTGGAAGAGGATTTCAATGAACCTGGTAGCCAGAATTTGAATAAATGAGAACTTACCAAATTCTGATTCTGACTATCATTTATCTCTGACCTCCACTTCTATTCATACTTTATTAAAAGGAAACAAAAAATGTCTTAAAAATTGTAATCAAATGATCATAATTGCACATATCATCTGAATTTTTTTTAAAAAAAATCATTTTGACGTCACTTATGATAAGTGAAACAATATTGTATTTTCAATAATATTATCGTCTGATTTTTCTGAAACATTAAACTATGATAGAATTTCATACTCTATATTTCTCGGTAATTAATAACCTTAACTTAAATTGCACAATGATTATTAACTGTAAACAAAAGTGGACAAAAAAAGGGGTATGTTGGTAGAGCATCTCCCGAGGAACAAGAGAAGAATCAGAAACAGTGACAGTATTTGGACCAATTTCCAACCATTTTGTATATCAGTATATACGTACAAATATTTATTGCATGCCATCCTAATTTTTTTTTAAAACTTTAATTAATTGCATGGCATATGGCGACGTGCACTACAGCTACGTAATCAATAAAATTTTTTCCATTTTCAGTTTTATTGTGATTGAATTTGAATCCTTTAAATTCTAGTTATCAGACTTGTGTAAACAAAAGTTTAAACCACGTTGAATCCAACTAATATGTTGGTTTCAGCCTTTCAATACGATTCATAATTATCACACTCTTATATCATTCTCATTGTTGAATAATCAGCTAGTACTCAATCATTAATTTGGATTGAGAATTTGGAATATCCGGACACATACTTCACGAAATGGTTCATGCATGTTTCGTGCCAGGAGCAACAAGATCGAGTTGGTAAGGATTAACCTTTCATTTCTATTGTAGATGATCATAAATGGCCTCTTTACCATTCTGTATAAATGTACAATTCTATTTGTACAGATATGGTAGCGGGGCGCATTCAATCCTTTTTTATCTATTATTTTTTACTTATTCATCGTGTGTAAGATTATAATACTCATTAATGAATTTATGTTTGTTGCTAGTATTAATGATCAACAGTAAAATCGTGGATTTTGATTAAATTCATCTGTCTTAGCCTCAAATCTTAAATTGAAGCCAAGAAACTAAAAAATACAAAGAAAATGGCATAAATTCGGTTTGAGGAGAAAATAGAGAATATTTGAAATTTCTTGATTTTTCATTCAAATTAACTACAAAAAAAAATGTCTCAGGAAAATAGAATTTGCACATTTACGATATCTATATAAAATACTCCACCAGAAGTTTTTCATGAAAACTTGATTATTGTGAGTTAATTTTGCACTGTTTTCAAACTTTGTTGCCATATTTTTACTCTTTAGTCTTAAGGTTATTTCAATCTTTATATTTAATATTTTCTCTCTCATCTTTTCTCTCGGTTTCCACTTTCTTCTCTCTCATATATCCACCTCTCCATCCCACAATAAGAGTCATGTTTTTTTCATTTTGATCTGTCCCACTAAGAGTATGACTCATATTTCACTAGCTTATTCAACTAATTTTTCTTTAAGTTTCTTAAAACCCGTGTCATTATTAAATAAGACTCCTATTGTGGGACAAGTGAGTATTTATTTTACTTTTTTTCTCACCCCTCCATTTTCTCCATATTTCTCAATTTTATTTCATTTTTTCTCTTTCTCTATTCCCTCTATTTTCTTCATATTTCTCAATTTTATTTCATTTTTTCTCTTTCTATATTCCCTCTATTTTCTCCATTTTCACTCATCCCTTAATTTTTTTATCCCTTCAGGCCACTGTGGATGCTCTTAAAACTTAAATATCCAATACACATCAAAGTAAAAAGTAAAGACCATTTTAATTTGATGAATATATTATTTCAAAAAAAAATTTGAAATAAAAGAATATTTTTTTTAAAAATTTCTTCACATGAGTATATTTTTGGACAAAATTGGAGCCATGTGTTTGAAATAATATCGTACACGAAAAAACTTTATCTTAGACACGTCCTAAAAGTTGTGTTCGTCTTACTCTAGTTATTATACATACATTTAATATTATTAAACTTTGTTCTCTTACCGGGGACGGATCTAGAAAATGATCATAGAAGGGGCAAAAATACATGTGTAGATATTTGAAGTACTTGAGGAGGGGCATTTAAAGAAGAAACTAATATTAATTTTTTTCTCCAATAAAATTTATACATAGATATGAAATTTTGAGGGATGGCATTTACCCCTCCTCCTTGCACATTAGATCCTTCCCTGACTCTTATTGTATTCGGAATGACTAATTACAATATTGTTACTGTACCGTATTTCGATATGTCGTACTGCAATTCAGTATATCGATTTTTAACAGTTATCAAATTTCGATTTGATATACCGCAGTATTGATATTATAAATATATGTAATATATATGTGGCATTCACGATTTTATCATTTTTTCGGTCGGTAAATGAAATTTCGTACCATTAACATACCAAAATCACGATATACCACAAATTTAATATTTCAATATTCTTTCCACACCTAAATGTAAATGCATAGTATAATATTATTTTATTTTATCCTATGGAATAATTCATCCGTCCAACATAAATGTTTTATACTGCCATTTTGGAACTTTCATCACTAAATATTAGTACTTCATTTCAAATTTATTATGTTTGAAAAATGCATTGTACACATCATATTTTATTATAAAATTAATGTATGAGAGTATAATTACTTGCAATACATTAACATTTTTCATCCATTTTGCTTTACATTTATTTAAATTCATGTAAAGTAAAGCAAGATATTTTATTCAAAATGGAAGGAGTGACACATAATCCAACTAATTAATATAAATATTAATAGTATTAACTAATGCACATACGCAACCATATAATGATAATTTTAAAAATATTTTATTACTAATATTATATGCACTTACAAAATCACACAAAGATTATTTATATATTAAAAAGATTTCATTACTAGTATTAATTGTTAAAATAAGTTGAATCATGCATACTCCATATTCCATAGGAAGGACATAATAGTATACGCAGTTATAGTTTTACACAATTTTGATTTCTTATTCTGAGTAATTGTAATGATATTTATTATATATTTAGATGATTAGATATACCTAATATGGAGTATGATTTATTTGGGGTTTGAAATTGTATATAAACGTGCATTAATACTTTCATCGATAAAGCTAGAAAAGTGCAAATTATATCAAACGTGCAAGGTGCGAAGCTCTAGATTTTTCCCTGGTATTTCTTTACTATATAATGTGTAAATTAGTTTATATGCCATAAATATAATTTCCTTTTAAAGATCACTAAATTTAAAAAGTCAATTCGGATTTTGCCAATTCCAATTATTCAACTATATTACGTCGTCAAACATCAAAATCTCTAAATTTTCACTGATATTCATGAGAAAACCTATTCTTCCTTATAACTATTTTGGCATGCAAAAACGAAATCTATCCATTAATTTTTCCAATATTCAGATTAATTCATAGTAGTTGACTGCTAATTCAGCCTTTGAATTCAAAGCAAAAAGAAGTTTCTTCTCTTTCGTTTAAAAGTAAAATATTTATCCATTTAATTCCCCATAAATCATTTAGTCATCGATTCATCTCCGCTACCGTTTCTTCCTCTCAATCTCCCAACTTCAAAAATTCCCCAAAATTTGATCTTTTGTGCCCCCATCACCAGTAGATCTCTCAATTCTTCACAACCAATTCTGATTCGGTCATTCAGACTAATTTTTTTGGCTTAATGAATTCGTAAAATTTTGATGAGATTCTTGAAGATTATACAGCTGAAAAGTGGTCAATTGTGGTCCAAAAGCCGAATTTCTTTTTGACATTTTCAGACAATCCCTGAAAAGTCTTGATCTAGATGTGGTTTTAGTTTCGTTGAGCTACAGGAGATGTATATTTTTGAATAAAGTTCGTGTTTTTATTTGATTGAATTTGAATAGCTGGCTCTGGGAAATTGAGGGCTTTGCACAGTTTTGAAGGCTTATTTTGATGGCTGTGGATGGATTAGTTGAGCTTAAATTTAGGCTTGCTGATGGCAGTGATATTGGGCCGAGCAAGTATAGCTCTGACACAACTGTCACTACTCTCAAAGAAACAATCATTTCACAATGGCCCCAAGGTTTATATATTGTGTTTTTCCCCTGCTTTATGTGTGTTTTGGGTTGCTCAAGTGTTAATTGTGGCTCTTGTTGGGGTTTTAATGGCAGTGCTGAATAGTTGTGTTAGATTTTATTTGAATCTGTTGCATCTTGTTATGTTTAGTTCTTGATTCATTTGCTCTTTTGTTGCTTATTTGAAAACTGATGGATGATTGTGACTTGTGAGGAGTTTATTTCGGAGAAAGGGTCATGCTAGTGTTAAGGTTATGTACTTGAACTTCAAATTAGTTTTTAACCGAATACGAATAGATTAGTTTTAGCTACGCGTTGGCTGGATCCATACCATGCTGGACTGAAGTTCGAACTAGCTCTGTTAACTTCACAGTAGAATCTTGATTTTATCTTCCATACACCTGTTATTAGCTGCGATGGGAAATCTTCTTACTCGTGAAATATAACGTGTTAGGCCGGTGAAGTTGATTAGTTCATAGGGGTTTTTAAAGTAGGCTGACCCTTTGTGTTACAGTTTTATAGTCCTAGTGATATTCTTTATAAGATTTGGATCAGAGCAGTGCTATATACTATTTCTCATCGAATTATGTCTTGATGCTCGATCCTGTCCTTCCGTGTTGAACAGTAGCAACTGATACATAGCGAAACATAACTTCACTTTAGACTCTCCAGTTCGTGTTGCCTATAACAGTGTTATATGTATGTTCTATGTCGTGTTCGCTATCAACCTCACAGAGGCACGTTGATGTTGCAGATAAAGAAAACGGACCTCAGTCCATAGACGAAATAAAGCTCATTAACGCTGGGAAGATACTAGAAAACGACCGAACACTCGATGAATCACGAACTCCTCTAAGTGAAGTTCAAGGAGACGCTATCACAATGCTTGTCGTAGTGCAGTCTCCTCTTCCAAACAAACACAGTGGTAATAAACTACTTCTTGTGCTCTTGAGTATGATACAATATGCTGAACCTTTTCTACCGATGTATGACTCTACTTTATTGTCTCAGATAAATTGCAGCATGAATCCCATCAAAAGACCGGATGCTCGTGCTCGATCATGTAACGTGTTTGGCAGGGCCGAATCAATGTCGTTTACAGGCATTTTACATCGTTTTACAAGCATTTTCCAAGCGTTTTACTTTATATGATTTCAGTTTCAGGCAAAGATGTGAATTTTAGAGCACTATATACATATATTTTTTAAATGCAACAAATTCAAATATTGTCCATATAACCAATCTTGAATTTTTCTCACAGCATTGGTATTTGGTAGGGATCTTTGGTTCAAATTGGACCGGCGGTTAAAATACGAACGTCACTAGATAGATAAGTAATTTGCATTTGAAAACTGATCTAGAATTGATCTCACAACATTTTATAAACAATGTTTCATCAATGTTTTTAACTGGTACAAAAAGTTTTTTTCATAAATCGTAGTAGTATAAAAAGTTTCACTAGTGTTTCAAGTTCATACATTATTATACAAAAAGTTAATACAATAAACAAGAAGGAAAAACACTTATGAAACATTTTGTGCAAAATGAAAACTTTTCGTATAAATTTAAAATCTGAACCACTTATCAAGTGTTGAACCAAAATCAGAGTACTATAAAAAATCAGAGTACTATAAAAAAACTTTTTCCCGTAGAACTTTTTAAAGAGTTGCTTTTATAAAAGTAGAAGTTAAAAACAGTTTAGTAAATTCTAATTATTGACAATGGCAATAAATAGAATAGAGAGAAGGGGGAAGTGAATCTAACCACATAAAATAAATGAAAAACATTAAAAATGAGAAAATAAAAAAAAAGAAAAAAAAGTATAGAATCCAATTGTGATTCTCATGAACTCATAGAACGATTCAAATATTACACGAAAACATCACCCAATCTAAGTTTTTCCAAATCAGGACTCCTACGTCAATTCATCTTCAACAATTTCTCAATTCATCTCTAGAATTCCGTCGAAAATCGTAACTAAAAACGTGAGAAACCGACTAAATCAGGTGGGGTTAGCTGGAGACGATGAGCAATCTGAGGGCTATATGCAGGCCCCACGCCGTGTTCGCTTCCATGGCGTGTTGCTACAGATCGATGGGTAGGGTTTCGTCGCTTGAAAAGCACAGCCGCAGCTTGGGACGGCCGCCGCCGCCGCCGCCGCGTTATATCGCGGTTTGGTTCGATAGGTTGGGGGAACAGAGACCGTATGAACCGCGGGTGAGGCAGAATCGGCAGAGGAGAATGGTTGCTACCAAGGCTTCCAATTGGACTGATTCCAAATCTCCCTACGAAACCCTTGGTAACCTCTTTTCTTTTTCAATTTTGCTCTGTTTGTGTTATTGTCCGATCGATATATTTTGGGGATTGTGTTGTGAAAATTTCTGCAATTTTATCACGATTGATTTACAATATCTGCAATTTTTCACTCAGAATTGGAGAAGGATGCAAATGAAGAGCAGATTAAGGTGGCATATAGACGATTGGCTAAGTTCTATCACCCTGATGGTTTGTCCCTAATCTGCTGTACCTTATTCTGTTTTACTTTTTTTTTAATGCCCTATGTTGTGATGAATATGAAATTTGAAGACATAAGAAAATTGGACTTGCTATCAGTTAAGAAAATTAAAAATGTTCTGGTTTGGGGACCTTAAATTAGCTGAATGAGGTGTATCTTTGACGAAATAGCGATCAACGTGTAACCAGCGAATATACGCCGGTCACATTCTGTTGTTCTTGATCATAAACTGGAAAAATTCATCAACAGTTGCATACTCTGATGTGTCATAGATTTAATGTTAATATCGATGTTGTGGTTATATATAGTTCTACAAAATATGAAGTGAAAAATTCTGCTTACCTCTGAAGTTTTTTGCATTAGTCATTAATGCAAGCTCCTCGAGGAGCATGGATCATCTTCTTAAAGAAATTTGATTCAGTCACTAAATTTCAGATAACAGGTTCATTGCGAACTAAACTTATCATTCTATGACCTCTACTTTTCATGTGTTGCAGTTTACAATGGGAGAGGGACCTTAGAAGAAGATGAAACAGCAGAGACTCGGTTCATAAAGATTCAGGCTGCATATGAGCTTCTTATAGATGAGGAGAAACGGAGACAATATGACACTGACAATCGTGTGAATCCAATGAAGGTAATATTTGTTATTTGCCCTTCTAACTCTCCAGTTGTGTCAATAGATCTGCATAATGCTACAGTTCCTTGCTTCTCTATGTTAGCAGCTTCCTTTGTCCAACCTTTAATCCCATTCAACTTCTGTGAGAGATTTAAATTTAAATATATATAAAAATTATGTCATCTGTTCAGAAAAAACATTAGGCTGCTTAAAAGCGTAAAAAATGTACTATAAAGGTTGAAACTTGAAAGTTGTCAATAATTTTATAGTTAGTATTGTGAGTGGTACACATTGTGTGATTGGAAAAGGATCGGGCGAGAATGACAATTGCAGGAGAGAAATGTTAATCATTTTCAGCTCTTTGAACACAGTAATCTATGGTGGATGCATCTCGTTACTTATGCCTCCCCTCTGTCCCGTTAAAGAAACCGGGACTCTTTTCAGTAGCTCATGTTAAAATTATTTGCATTAGTCTGTTGGATATAATTCAGGCTGTTGAGATTGTTCAGAAATTCTAGCTAGTCAAGTTCTTTAGCAGCTCATGTTTTTTGTTTTCCTTTTCACTTCCCATTTTCCTCACCCACTGAAATTTTATAGGCATCTGAAGCATGGATTGAATGGATTCTGAAGAAGCGAAAAGCATTCGACCAAAGAGGTGATATGGCAATTGCAGCATGGGCCGAACAACAGCAACTCGAACTCCATCTCCGCGTACGCCGACTTGCTCGTTCAAAGGTGCGTCACCGCTGCATTACCTAGTCGCTGATATTAAACCAAAGTATTGTGTTGCTTAGAAACTGTGCTGTTTGATTCGATATTCAGATTGATCCAGAAGAAGAAAGGAAGATACTGGTGAGAGAGAAGAAGGCTTCAATAGAGCAGTTCAACAACACTTTAAGAAGACACACGCTCATCCTGAAGAAAAGGGATCTCAATCGCAGGAAGGCTGAAGAAGAAAAGAAAAGGTTAATCGGACAGCTTCTAGCAGAGGAGGGCCTTGAACTTGACAATGATGAAGATAAGTAATCCTACCTAGTTATTCTTAATTTGCATTTACCTAGATATACGTGTGTATAGAAGATGAAGCACAACTTAGTTTGTAAGACGCTTCCCACCAACCACAAGGTAAATGAGGAACCATTATTGATCCTCTTTAAAAAAAAATGCATGTACTATATGATTTACTGTTCAAAGCTATGTAACATGCTTGTATATTTAAATAAAAACATATGTATATGATTTACTGTTCAATGCTTTGTTAGCTCTAAATAGTTCAAATACTTTTATTGTACTTATCAGTAATAAACATCAACATTTTTTGCTAGACCAAACATGCAAAAAGATCCATCATAAAACAACCGAATATTTGTTCTGGTATTTACACGTCTAAGTAGACTCAAAACTTGTCTCATTTGGCAACATTTCTTCCGCTTGAATTGCCTAGGATTCCATGACTAGTCCTACAAAACTGGCTAGGCTAAAGGCAAAAGAAGTAGCGACAACAACAACGAGAGAAATGAACTGTCAATTAGATGGGACGTGGTAGTATTTTCCTTTGCACATGCAGCGGTAGACGATGGGGCATGACTCCACCGCGCACTTGTTGAAGCTCACCATCACCCTACGGCAAGGGCTGCACGCTCCACACGCGTGTGAGCAGTCGGGTAGGCTCGACCCTGTCGGGTAGAGCTCCATACCTAACTCTCCCTCCTGCCCATTTTTCTCACCCTTGTAGTTGGCATCTCTACTGTGGTGGGCATCTGTGAAATAAACCAACAATAAGTTAAATGTGACAATGTATAACTAATTTAACATAAAGAAGAAATAATATATACAGGGATTTTAATTTACAATGATATGGCCTGAGAGCTTGACCACAGGGAAGCAACAAGAAAAGAATCAAAACGATACTATAAGTTGGCCTCATTTTTATAGAAACTTTCTTTCTAATGTCACAAGATTTAGATGGGAAATGAAGGTGTTGAGCATATATGAGAAGGAATTCATTTATAAGATATATTGGGGTGGAGAATTTAATGTTGGAAGGATGTACAATCTGATCAACTTCACATGAAAAGGGTGGGAGTTTTCCAAAGTCACGAGTTTTGTTCATGTCTTATAAAATGGTCTAAAAATTCAAAAATAAATGACTATTTTACTTTTGGTTTGAATAAAACCATAAGCATACTGTATTAGGATATTAGAGGAGATGTATTTCGCGTTTAATTTGAAATATAAGGATAACGCAAAGCACATTAATTGTGAGGAGAGAGAGATGAGGAGATTCACGTGGATGTGTTCACTGTCAAATTGTGGATTCAAACATGATATGGTAAGTACACTTATATACGACATCAACACTTTCTCCACCAGTCCCCTCTTAACGGGCATACTGTCGACGATTTGAGTGACATTGGAAAATAGAAGACATCCGAGTTTTCGCGAGGGGGCACGACACATTGATATCTTTGTTGTACTGAACTTGGTATGTTTTCTCGGTTGCTTCACTTGATTGGTGGAGTGATGCGGGCGACTGATACGATATCGTGACAAGGATCGACGGCGAGGAAGCCCGGCGATCAAATTCAGGCTGCACGGGAGGAGACCTCCTCCATCGGACAGTTCGTCAGTTTTTTGAGAGAAAAATAAAGAGAAAGCAAATTTGGGAAATATCTTATCATTCATATTAACTGTGTTGACAAGTTCCCTTTTTATATCTAGACTCTAGGGCGGTTCGACCTCCTATCTCCTGGGAAAGAACCACAAAGAAAACCTGAGATAGAGCTTATAAATACGCTCGACTTCCTACTCTATTACATTAGATAAAAGAACATAACTAACTATAAATAACTAACTCCCTACTTAGTCTTGGAAACGGATTGGAGCATAGAGCCAAGGACCGAACATAGCTTCTTCTGCAGAGTCATCAAGGCTGTTCTGATGTTGTGTTCTTATGTTCTTGGACTGAGTTGGTGGTTGTTGTTTTTTAGGTGTTGTTTACTTTGAGATGCAATTTTGCTTTGGTTGATTGTTATGGACGAACTCTCTTGCTCGGTCTTTGGTTTTGAACCTATTTTTGAATATGGCATGATCACTCCATGACAACACAAAATTAACATTTGTGTTTATAATAAAATAAACTGTGTACCGCAATACGATATTCCTAAAATTGTGTGTTTGTAATGGTGTGATGAAAGAAATGAATGATCCGAGGGCTCCTCTAAGTGTTTCCAATTGAGCATAACGAATTCAACAAATCCATATCACAAAGTATTATTTATTGTTAATTGGCAAAAATAACATCAATTGAATCTTCAAATAGGAGTATATATTTCCCCAAAAAAATTCATAAATCCATACAAAACTATATAGCGTTGGAGATTAATTACACACCAAAAAAAAAGGAAAAAAAATCATCCGACTAACTGAATGTCGCCGAGATCAAGCTGCGCGGCGATCTCCTCCAGCTGCTTCTTGACGCTCAAATCGATCAATTTGGAGCCGGAATTCCCATACCGGATGGTGATTCCGGCGAGCAGCGACTTGTCGATGACCGTCTTGAGCTTCACATTCTTCGCGCCGGTCAGCTTCTGCACGCGCTTGGCGATCTCCGCCAGATGCTGCGGCTCCAGCTCCACCACCGACGCCACCGTCGCCACCTCCGTCTCCGACAGCCGGTTGGCGATGAGCTCGAACTCCGCCGCGATCTCCTTGATCAGATCCACGCGCTTCATGTCCACCAGGATGTTCACGAAGTTGGCCACGTGCGGCTGCAGCTTCAGCGAGCGGGAGATCTCGTCCGCGATCTCCCGCTTCGCCTCGTCCCGCACGGTCGGGTTCGTGAAGTAGCTCAGCACCGCCTCGTCCGAGAACACCTCGGACGCGAGCTTCTCCACGTCCGCGGCCGTCGCGGCCAGGGTGCCGTTGGCCAGCGCCACGTCCGCGAGCGCGCTGGCGTAGCTCCCGGACGCGGTGTTGGCCATCCTGGCCCCACTGCGGCCGCGATTGCGGCCGCGGAGGAGGGGCCTGAGGGTGAGCCTTGTGAGCTTGAAGTTTGAGGAGAGGGAGAGTTTGGTTGGTGGCTTGGATTGGAGTTGCGCCGACGGTGGGGAGCGGGAGCGGAATGTGATCGGAGTTTGCTGTAGGGCGGCGGCCATTGTAGCGGCGGCGTGAAGAGTGCGAGCAAGAGAGGGAGTTTTGAATGTGTGGATATTGAAAACTTGAAATGGGGGTTTAGGCGGGGAATAGACGGATGGGATTGGATGTGGGAAGAAACGGACGGTTGATATCGGAGTGACCATCTAGTGATTGTCATGAAGATTGCATCTTATCTCAAGTCGAGGAAGGAAAACGTGACACGTGGATGATATTTTTGCACTGGATCACAATTTTTTAGTCTTGAATTATAAGTATATTTTGATTTATGTATGAGAGTTCCGTTAAAAAATCAGCATTGGACACATTTTGAATTAAATAATGTTTAATGTAGATCAATACATATTCCTTCTTTACGTTAAAAGTAAAAACTTTTTTAAATCGATATAGATTTTTAACGCAATGAAGGATATTAAGAAAAATAATGATTGATACTCCTAGGGGTGTAAATTCGGGTATCTGAACCCGAAATCTCAAAAATATCATACCTAATACCCGATTCGTATGTGAATTCGGGTACCCTAATACCCGATGCGGGTATCCGAACCCAACTAATCGGGTACCCATAAACCTGAAATTATTATATTTAAAATTTATTCTTTTATATAAATTAAATTGTGACGAGAATAGAAATTATTAAAAATCACACGATACATATACTATTTATTGACTATAATTCTATATTATATAAAATACACACTAGACGAATAAAAACTACTTAATTTTAAAATAATATTTTCTTTTTGGTATAAATTGAAACATAAAAGAGATTAAAATAATTTTTTAAGACATTAAATGAACATGTAAATAAAATGGAGAAAGTATAACTAATTAACTATATATTTTCAAAAGATAACAAATAAGAACCTAAATAATTCAACATGCATGAACTGAACACGAAGGTAAAGAAGAGAACATACGCCCAAAAGAGAGCAACAGCAGTGGCATGAAGGAAACTTGAAAAAGTGAGGCACACAAAAAATTTATAAATCTACATGTGATTAAATAAAGTTACCCTAGATTTACCCTACTGGCCATAGGCCCTATACTAAATAAAAATATTTATCACAAATACATAATTAATGGGGTTTAATCGGGTACCCTAATACGGGTTTCGGGTACCCTAAACCCGAAAAATCATAACATTAGCTACCCAAACCCGTACCCAAACCCATAATTTCGGGTTTCGGGTACCCAAAACCCGTCGGGTATTGGGACTGGGTCGGGAATACCCGAAATCCGCGGATTAAATTTTCAGGCCTAGATACTCCCTCCGTCCCACAAAGATAGTCGCACTTTGACCCGGCACGGGTTTTAAGAAATGTAATGAAAAGTGAGTTGAAAAGGTTGGTGGGATGTGGGTCCTACTTTTAAAGTATTAGTTTTATAATAAAATGTGAGTAGAAGAATGAGTTAGTGGAATATTGGGTCCACTACCAAAAATGGTAAAAGTGAAATGGGACAAATTTTGTGGGACGGACGAAAATGAAAAAATGGGACAATCTTTGTGGGACGGAGGGAGTATGTTATTAGGTATAATGGATCTCCTCTCATTAGAGAGAAACGCTCCTTAAATAAAAAAGTTCTATTTTTAAAGGACGGACTGAAATGAAAATAGTTTTCATTCTAAAAAAACAGGCTAAAATTTTAATAGTTTTCTTTTTTTATATAGGACGAATAAAATATTACTCCCTCCGTCCAAAAAAAATAGATCACTTTTGCTATTTTGGGACGTTTACAAAAAATAGATCACTTTCTAAAAATGAAAAGTTTATCTCTCATACTTTTCCCACTTTTTCTTCCCTATCTCATACTTTACTCACTTTTTCTCTCTATCTCTCTTACTTTACCTACTTTTTCTCCTCATCTCTCTTACTTTACCAATTCTACATTAAAACCCGTACCGAACAATAATAGATCTATTGTTTGTAGACGGAGGGAGTATTTAGGATCAAAAGCTAATAAACTTATAATGTATGGAACCAATAACACATAAAACTTTATTCATAATAAAATATCAAGTGGTTGTGGTTTGTAGTTTTGGAATTAGAACGTGGAGAAGACCCTATCAGGGGAAAAAAAAAGGACAATGAAACCAATTGAATTTATAAAATGCTTCTCGTTAATCTAATAAATTAAAGCATGGAAGGCTTAAATAGATAATAAGAAGGCCTAATAATAAGGGTTGAGGACTTGAGGTTAATGAAAGAACGGCCCAATACACATTTTCCATTTTACTGATGCATCTGACTAGGGGTGGAAATAAACCCGATCCGAAAAAATCGGGTATCCAAACCTGATAATCATCTAAAGATCTATCCAAAATCCGACCCGATATATTTTCGGATATTCCAATACCCGCCCCGGGTATCCATACCCGACGTATCGGGTACCCAAATACCCGACTCTTTATATGTGTTAATAACTAATAAAAAAATTAAAATTTTATATATTAATATAAATATAGAAATATTTAAATTGACTAATATCTTTAATGTTGCATTTATTTTGTAGTATAAAAAATGGATCACTTTTATTTTAAAATATATGATTAAGTTTATGGGGATTGGTTATGCAATATGTAAGTAAAATTAATAAAAGCTACGCATTTAATTAAACAGTCAAAAGTCATATAAAAGTCAAAATAATTAACTATAATATAAAAATCATATGAATTGGTTATGCAATACGTAAAACTTGAGAGTTTGGAGAAGTCGTGACCTAAAGTAAGAGAAGTTGACCTATTTATATAAGTATAGAGAAAGTTAACCTAATAAGTTGTAATTAATAAATAAATTAGCCTAGCTCTTGAAGCCCAAAATGGCTAAACCTAATTTAAAAATTACTTTAAATAATAAATTGAATATTCGGGTATTATCCGATACCCATTCGTGTTACCCAATACACGATTTATCTTAAATCTCAATACCCAATCCCATATCCAAACCCATAAAATTGGATATTGGGTATCCAATACCCGGCGGATATCAGGTCGGGTGCGGGTAAACCCAATACTCGATATCCGTATTCCCACCCCTACATCTTACGTCTCTATAATAAGCAAGTATACTTAAGTAATGCTTAATTTTTCCAAAAAAAAAAAAAAAAACTACTAATGCTTAATTTTTACCCAAAAATGATTATCTTCAATATTGAAATTTTGAAAAGAAGACGTAGATAATGTCCACAAATAAATATGCATTGATTTAAAATAATTTTAATGGCGCTGAAGTTACGGTCTAGGAGCATAACGGGCCGATGTTTTGCATTACAAAGGGCCCATAATATATTAACTGTACAAAGGCCCAAAATAATTTGGGCATGGTATCAAAATGTATTAAAATATGAAAAAAATGAATGGTACAATTTTTGGTCAAAAAAATGATCAATTGCATTAAAGAAACGAAAGAAACTATTTCCAAACCAATTGAGTATTTGAATTTAATCATGAAAGTGAAAGGAAACAGAAAAAATAAATAAAATTAGGTGGAAATATCAAAAAACAAAGATAAGAAGATAGAAAGAAAACATCTAAAATTAAATAATGAGAGAAAATTTGTGTGACGCTGAGAAAAAAAGAGCTCTTTGAATATAAGGGGGTTGGGGAATAGGACATGTCCAAACAAGTGGGAGCCCCAAAGTCTTGATTATTAATTGAATGTCTTACCAAAACTTGACTATAAACTTTCATCTTACTAAATAATAGTAGTAGATATATGTGTGTGTGTGTGTGCTCACACGTGTGTATAATACATACATGTGTTTGCAAGTTTAATATACAAAAATATACTACTCCACAATATTTGCTATATGGATGTCCTCCACGGATTAGGTTTTTTTTTAGGACATGACCCTACATTCTTCTCTATATTTCAACCAAAACTTCCATCAGTGCAAGTCAAGTTGTGGATTTTACTTAAGCTACAATATATACACATTTTTCAAGTTCAAATAAAACATATTAAATACAAGTGCAAGGGTGTATGAATTGTATTGTATCTTAATACAAAAAATAAAAAGTGCAAACTTAATGATAAATCGTTTCCTTTCCTCAATTTAGAAAGGAAAATTTGGAACACAACTCCCAAATTTCCGTTTCACCAATAGCCGATGCTTGAACCCTGAGGCGATATAGTACTAATAATAATATTAGTATTTTCTTCGTTCTATTCAATATAGTCACATTCTTCGATTAACATATAAGATTTTTAGTATAGTAATTGAAAATATTAAAGTATTGAGAAAAGTATAGAATGAGGAGAGAGAAGAAATATGATTTATTAAAAAAAGATGAGTGTAGTACATTAATATTTTAGTAATTACTCAATTTCACGTTAATAGAGTAATTTTTTATTTTGGGAAGTTCCAAGTTAATTGAGTCATTTTTATTTTTGACAAAGAATAATTATCCCTTTTACTTTATTCTCTCTCCCATCTCTCTTACTTAATTCTCTTTACCTTTTTTCACCATCCATTTAACACATTATTCTTAAATTTCGTGTGAAAAAGAAATGTTTCTATTAACGGAAACGAAGAGAGTACTTCGTAATGTTTTCAGGATAGCAATTTAGAATTTCATAATTGTTAAATATAATTGAATTACGTTCAAATAATTTCTTAAAAAATTAAAAGTAGTAGTGTTTTTGATATAGTGGAGAACAGAAGATAGGGCCCTCTTTAATAATACTCCCTCCGTCCTGCTTTAGGAGTCCCGGTTGAGTTGGACACATGTTTTAAGAAAGAAGTGTTTGAGTGTGTAATAAATAAATATTGTAGTGGATGTTTGGACCCACTTTTAATTGAGTGTCCGTTAAATAAATGTTGTAGTGGATGTTGAGACCCACTTTTAACATTTTTTTATTAGTTGTAGTGGATGTTGGGACCCGCTTTTAACACTTTTTAGGTATTTTTTATTAATTTATCTCAACCGGGATTCCTAAAGCGAGACGTCCAAAATTGATCAACCGGGACTCCTAAAAGCGAGACGGAGAGAGTAGAACTTTATTTCTCAATGGGGCTGTTATATTCAGTCTGACCAGTCGTCATGTTTATTATACATTTATTAGTATTAAATTGAAAATAATATTTGGCGTGCCTCAACTACTTAAACTAGTCCCTGTTATTTAGGGAGGAAACAAGAATCAAGACTATGAGATCCCCTAATTTAATAAATTCATTCAAAAAGGAAGAAATAATTAATTAAATAATCAGCGTTAATGGGGATAATTAGTGTCTTTGTTTGATAAAGATCACACATTCATAATATACATACAATGATACACACACAATACATATATATACATTTTTTAAGTATATGAATGAATTAATTTGGACTAGTAATCTTTGTATTTTCTATCATTTGTCACGAAAAGCAATATCACCGTAACTGACATAAATATATAAAACTCATTACTCCACTGCTGTATATTCACATGTATTGCGCCACATATTAAAAAATAGTATGAAGTAGCTAGAAATAATTAATTTTGAAAAGGAATTTGACTAGAATTTTGTTTGAGAAAATTTACTTTGATATATATTCTTAATTCTTAAAATACGGCGTCATTGACGAGGGCACAAGGCATACACCATGTTATATTCCATGTCGCTAAACCTGTTTTTCATCAAAAAATTAGTGTATTTTTCATTTTAAATAGAGTTATTTTATTAATATAAAGCTTATTTTTAACTAATAATATATTTTCTTTTCCTCTTTTTTTTTCTATGATTTTATTAATTTTGCATTAAACTTGTACGGTTAATTAAGTACTCAAAATTTTGGTAGTAGACGAAGATGGTATCTAATTAATAAACGCAAACCAATAATTAATTTTATTATGGACTAAGTGATTATAATTGGAAACCACATGCCCACTAGCGCAAGTGGCCATTTTCTAAATTTGTTAATTCACAACCAATCGTATTATATTATATACTATATAATTAGCTTTCGTCGATCATCTATTACATACGTTGCGTCATATCAACTTGCATCCATTATAATAATAGTAATATACTAACTTTATCTTCAATAGTTGCATCGAGTCACGAGAAACATTTATTCAATTAGTTACCTCAATGCATAGGTAAAAATATAGGGGGATCGGAAAGGTATTTTATTTTATTTTATTTTTTAGTTTTCAAGTTTGGAAAATTTTAAAGTATTAAGAAATTTCCGGTTAAATCTATATAAATTATTTGTTTGTTCTATGTAAAATTTTAAAGTATTAGGAAATAAAATAAAATATACTGATATATTTTTCACCATAAATAATTTTTACAGGAGGATTTCTAAAATAGACTTTGTTTGTTCTACCCTTCTATGTGAGATATTGATAATGCAAAAGTATATATTGGGATTTCCAGTTGGATTTAGCATAACTAAAGTAATGGAGTAAATAAAATTGAGAAGAAAGCAACTTTTGATTAAAGTTATTCTATTTATTTAATATTCCATGTTGTTTCCCAATCTACTGCAGAGAGTATAATGCAAATCGCCACAAGACCAATCAAAAGAGCATAAAACAAATAGAAAAGAAAACATATTCATTTCCCAAGGTCCAATTACAAAGTAAAGATGCTTTATTCATCAATAATAATAATACATGATGCTTCTTCCTTTTGATCTAATTAAAGAACATCGAAAGTGAACATGAGTAGTACTACTCAATAATTAGTGTTTGCTTAAGTTTAAAGTACAAACAGTACAGTTTGAGGCATTCTAGATTTTAAATTATTTGTTAAATTCTCTGTCATTTTTGTATTTTAATTGACAGTACAATTATGTACACAAGCAAGAATTCATCATGAATAAATACATTTTATGTGTGTGATACTTTGACCTTAATTAAACAGCCACCCAAATTTAAAATCATTTGAATTTTGAACCTTTGTTATCTCCACTCGTTAGTATAGTTCAGTAGTTTGTATGGCTTAAATTTGCTTAGTATATAAATATATAATATTCCATACTGTAAGTGGAGAATTAAGAGCTCCTATTTTAGTCATTAGGGTTGGATTAAGTTTTATACACTTTGGTGGAGTTCGGTTGTCATGACTAATAATTATGAGACTATCCATCTAGGATTAAGTTGTGGGATTATTTTAGTTGGAGGGAGGAGACTATGACTAATTATTATGAGACTAACAATCTAGGATTAAGTTGAGGGGGTAATCATATGAACCAAACATGATACATATTTAATCATGAGATTTAGTCTTGCCAACCGATAGATATTTTGGTTCGAATTCATGTATATTAGAGCATCTCCAACCATTCCACTAAACTCAAACTCATTTTAGTGTAAATCTCACACTAAATATTGATTTTACTCCAACCATTTACACTAAACTCAAACTTAAAAGAATATTCTCTATATTATGCTTTTTTTACTCACAAAATTTGAAAAACTTTTAGGTATTGGTTTAGTGTAAACCTAAAGATAGGTATTTTTTTCTCAAAAACCAAAAATAGGATTGGTTTTTGAGTACTATTGGAGCTAAATACCTATCCCATTTTAGGTTTTAGTGTACCATTGGAGATGATTTTAAAACCCTAAAAAACCAAAATCTGAATTATGCTAGTATAAAATTTGCGAACTTCAGTTCTGATTTTTCAGATTATCTTATATTTCGAATCGTATTTTATTCAATATTGTAGATTTTTGAGTAATTTAGTTCAATTCAATTTTAATTTTTTCATTAAAATTTGAAAATTTTAATTGGTTCAAAGAATTCAATCCAAACTCTAACACCCATTCCTAGAAGAGGTGAATGTCTACATGGGAAGGATAAAAATATACTCCAATTATTAATAAAATGAAAAGTAGGATGCCTTTTTGCAAGAAAAATAC
Organism: Salvia hispanica; assembly: GCF_023119035.1. Lineage (NCBI taxonomy): Eukaryota > Viridiplantae > Streptophyta > Magnoliopsida > Lamiales > Lamiaceae > Salvia > Salvia hispanica. The sequence continues at coordinate 42,350,479 of NC_062970.1, read as the reverse complement.
TTATAAATTGAAAAAAGAAAAGAAAAATAAAATTTGGAATCAGAAAAATAAAATTATGTGGTGTTGCATTTGGTGAACCCTACTGAAGCCATAGTGGGTATAAAATTAAATGGTCCCACAGCCAAAATTCATTTTCGTTGGCCCCAAACTTCACATTACCTTCTCAAGTCTCAACCAATCAGTTTAACTTTCAGAGAGAGAGATATATTATTCGAAACTTTAGGAGCAAAATGAATACATGAAAATCTAACGTCATCTAGTTAGCGCCAATCCAAAATCTCTTTCAGAAAGTTATATCAGCATATTTTTTTAATTGAATTGGAATTCTCAAAGAAATAATTAATTGTAAAATTAGATTTACTAGCTTAATTAGACTTCAATATTAACATTTCAACATCGCTTTTACCATGAAACTGTTAGAAACTTACGTCACAATCCAATGATATTCGACTTGGGCTCTCAATGATGTAAAAACAACTTTAAGTAGCTATCAATACAACTATTCATACATCTATTATTTGTTGAAAAATGATTGCATGTTGGCCCACATTAAATTACTACTCTAGTAGTGGCCAATTTATTATGATTATATGGTGATTTTTTCCAAAAAAAATAGTTATGTTTCTATTTTGATCTATTCATAAAAATCAATCCATATTTATAAGTTTTTTTATACCAAGGATGAGTCTTATTTTAAATTAATAATATTTTAATAAATATTTTTTCTTTTCTCTCTCTTTAGCCATTTTAAATTAAAACTTATATTGTAATACTCCCATTCGTTACCGAGATTATTTTTTATAAACGAAGGAAGATATTTAATTGTGTAGTATAGTACTTAGTGTGAACCATATTTTTCTTTTACATGTTCCTCGGTTTATAAATAGGAATATCAAGAAAACAGAGATTTTAAATAAGGTAAAGTAATGTGAATTAAAAAAAAAATTGAAATGTAAATCTCATTATAATATTAGTTATACTAAGAGAGACGAGGAGAGAGAGAGGAGGATAATTATAGTTAAAGTAGAGTGAGTAGATAACAATCTATATTATTAAATTGATATAACTTCTAAAAATAGAATCCACGTATTTTTAAGGAACGGACGAAAATGAAAAGTGTACATATTTTTATGGAAAGAATGAAATATTACTTTTAGAATGGAATGAATTATGGAAAGAATGAAATATTACTTTTAGAATGGAATGAATTAGAGAAAAATGAGACACATTTATCATTTACTATCATTTCTACATTCTACAATAAAATAATTTTATTAGTTAGAAGTTACTGTGTACCTTCAAGTCTTCAAGCCATACATGCAAGATTTGGATTTTGTAAATTGATTTTAATTAATTGGAAGCATGAAATAGCTTTACACCAAAACTTTTCCCATCACCTTGAGAGGTGAAAATACAAACACAGCCCCAATTTACATGCATATTCATATACCCATCCAATATGGATACATACATACATACATACACATAGATGCTAGTTTTAGCCTATCTGCGCCGCCGTCACCTTATCGCCGCCGCCGGCGGTGGCGGCTTCCTTCTTCGCCGCCGTAATTGAACACTTATCTTTTCTCTCGTCCTGATTAATTTGCTGCTGCCTGCACTCTAGACTGCAGAAAGCACTATCACCTCTGCAAAAAACAATCATCAATTAACACAAAATCTGGAAAAAAAAATAAATTAAGATGATGATCAATTGATTACAGATATATGCGATTCAGATTTAACAGATCGCGAATTTAAAAAGTGATTGATGTAAATTGTACCTGTACATGAAGATATCGTGGCCAGGGACGAGGCGGCGGTTGCAGAAGGAGCAAGCCCTCAGAAAACTAGCAGTTTGAGCGTAATCCGCCGAATTGCGCCGCTGGAGCCTCGGAGCAGCCGCGGCGTAGTGTTGATTTAGGTCGCCGTTGAACGGATTGTGAGGATCCGACGGCTGATAGAGCTGCGCCACAGCTCCGCCGTTGAGATCCAAGGTGAATTCGGTCATGCTCGTAGTCCTCTTCATCGGCGGCCGACCTCTCTTCCCCACCATCATGTCTGCTCTAGAAGCTTCCCTCTCACAGATATACGATTCAATCGAGGCGATTTGAGAGAGAGAGAGAGAGGGAGAGTGCAGAGAAGGGGAAGGTTGGGGAAGATAACGAAGAGCCAGAAACGGGGGAGGAGATCTGAGCCGTTGATTTGGTTTCTGATTTGAGAATTTTGGGAGATGATGAATTATTGTTGTGGGAGGCCACGTCAGCGCTCGTTTTATTTTATTCCTATTTTGGAGATGGATCAGAATTTGGAATTGGCCGAATTCAAACTTGTTTTATGGAGCTGTACTATAATTAAATACAATGTGAAAAAGAGAGGTGGTATATGTTCGTGAACCATCAATCAAATAAATAAGCGAGGTTATGCTTTAAATTTTAGTACTACTATTAATGATCTAAATAAAATTATATAATAAAAAGCCCAATGGCGGAGCCTGGCCCAAGAACCGCATTTGGTCCAAACGGACTGGCCCGTATATTTACATTCCTAAAGGGCCTAACACACCAAAACCAATAATCTCCCCAATCATAACTATCTCAAAATAGATTACAAAATAAAAATAGAGGAAGATTGACGTCGGCTGCCGCGACGCCGTGAAATGGCCAACCAGAAATCAACACTATCCCGTCTTTGAGAAATATTTGAAACTACACGACTTTTAATGCACAATTAATAAGATAAGAAAGACTTAGAAAAAATGATAAAATAAGAGAAAGAAAAAATAGTAGAACTAATGTGCGTGGATTTTGAGGTCAACTTCCTAAAATAGAAAATTTAGAAAAATTCTATTTAGAAATGACGGACTAAAATAAAAATAATTTTTATTTTTAAAGGACGATGAAGATATCTATGGTCTATGGAGTAAGATATTTTTGACTTTTTGTTCGGTCAAAGTTATTTTTTTTACTTAATGCATTAGTGTCTATTTAAAAGTTTATACTACTGTTTTTAAGAGAATGTATTTGAGTAGTATTTTAGTTCATTTAAAGTCAACTATTTCCTCCGTCTCATTTCTTTTTTGTTTTGTCCAACAAGGATGATCCACTGATAAAAATGAAAACATATTTATCTCTAATTTATTTTCTCCTTTTAACACAAAAAATATAACTTATCTTTCTTAGGACGGATGGAGCAAGACACATCTGTCGTACTTTCGACTTTACCAGGAGCATTGAAATAAGAATTAAGAAGATAAGCATTTGATATACAAACAACTCAAATCACAAAGTCAATGATAAGAGATTTGACAAATTCAACTCCCCTCCCTAGCTGTCAAGAATCTCACAACTAGCATTTAACATACTAAAACCTAACATGTTTGACAAACTGATCAATATATACAACAACCTCATCACTTAATCAAACACACATCAACCAAGTAAAGGAATGGAATTGAAGCATTTCAGCCACATCCACGGCCTGGTCTTCCACCAGACGTCGCCAGGGTCCGAGATCCACTGCTCCGGCTGCAGATCCCCGGGCTCTGGCAACGTCTTCGCCTGCTGGAAGTGCAACTACTTCTTGCACGAACACTGCTTCCGCGCAAGCCGGTCCCTCACGCACCCGGCCCACCCCCACCACCCCCTCACCTTGGTCTCCTATCCCACCTACCCTTCCACCCAATTCTTCTGCAACTCTTGCAACCTCGTTGGGAGCGGCTTCTGCTACTGCTGCTCGGAATGCGACTTTGACGTCCACGTTCATTGCGCACACGCGGACGCGCCTCCGCTTCTCTCGGGCTCTGCTAGCGTCCCTCTTCCTAGTTTTAATGGGGCTCATCATCCCTTCCCCAATTATGTCCCTTCCTAGAGTTGTGTTGTGTTTTGTCTCTGAGTATTCATTTGTATCCATAGTTTCTTTCTCTAATTAATGCTACATTATATTTTATATGTGTAGTAAATAATTGTTTTGCTTTTTTAATAACTAGTTAAGCTAAATTTTTCAAACTTATTTTTGGAATTTTCTTATGGCATGCTAGGGAAGAATAATTGTTGTGTAATGAAGTGTTATTATAGTTTTAATTAAATTATTGTAATATTGTCGTCGAACTAACAAATTTATTAATCAGGAAAATACGATATTATTTTTGGACCCAAATAAAGGCGGCCCAATCAACAGCCCATTATGAATTCCCTAGTCCAAACAAAAGCTACTACCGTTCCAGATTCAACTATATATAGATTTGTTTATTAATAAATAAATGTAGTAAATAATTATCTTAAGTAAATTATTATCTATTTTTTCAATTTTAATTCACCAAAAAAAATTAAGTTAATTTTAAATTTTATTTACCACAAGATCAGAAATTTAAGATTCAATTAACAATTAACTTAAAACTTAAGTATACGAAATGAAGTTAGACCAACAAAAATGATTTTTTTATGTGTTCACTTATTTTTTTAAATCTAATCACGCATTCATTCAATCAAATTGGTCACTGTTCGTGCATTGAAAGAGCTTGCTATAACAATTAAAATTCTTTATCTGCATCATCATATTCAGAGGAATTACAACGCTGTCCATAACCAGCCCAAATCCTTCCCATTGGGAGGGATGGGATAGTTAAGGGTCACCGTTGTAGGTGACCCATCGCAAATAGGCCTAACAATTTTTTACACGACACAATAATTTTTTTGATAGGAATTCATACGAAATTAATGAGTTTGAGTCAAATATTTTTTGGTTTATGTCCTTATCAGGTTGATTTGTTAAGAACCCAATAATTTCTGGTTAGGTTCAGTTTGGACGCAGGTTGGATACAAATAACCCATAATATTATTATTTTTATTATTTTTTAAACAAATTATGCTTTATTTTAATTTTTTTTATTTCTTGAAATCAGGTTTAAATAGTGTAAAACAGATTTTATTTTAAAAATTGTAATATCATGTTTTAATCATATAATAACAGGTTTGGGTCGTTATCGGATAGTGTCAACCCATATTATACCGTATCGTTGCCGGATTTGTGTCAGGTACATGTCATATTCGGGTTTGAAGGTAGCAGATCAGATTCGTGATTGGGTCGACAGTTTCCTTGGCATGCCGGGTTCTGGTATAACCTTATTGGGTTGGGTCGTTATCGAGTCAACCTGATAACGACCCAAACCGGATTATTTGCCAACGCTACTTGCGAGTCAACATCGTTTTTTTCCGTTTTAAAATTTCTCCACTCCCAAATATTACTATTATTTTTCCCTTTTTGATTTTTTCATTTTTTAACCTCCAATTCATAAACTATGGAGGAGAGGTTGCAACTTCTGAGCAAGATTGCTACGGTGGGGAAGATACTCATCCAGAGTCGTATCGCCAGAAATCACTGACGGGATGCGGAGAGTGGCGGACTAGCTTCGTATCTCGTCCAGGTCCTAGACAAAGTGACGGTGGCGGCCAGAGAAGGGTTGCTAGAGCTGTCTACACTGGGCCTTCAGTTGTTTGACGCAGATGCTAAGGCCGCAAACAATCAGTCAAAATTGGAGCGAAAGGTATCCGACATCTCATCTGAAAGGAAATGCTCCCATTTTCATTCTATGGCTTTCTTGCAATAGTATTTTTCTGCCTCATTGTTATAAAGATCTGGTTATCTGAGGCCAAAGACAATGAGGGAAAACAAGAGAAAAAGGTATCCGTCATCCCCTCCTCTGAAAGGGATAAAAACTCCCATCTACTAGGTTATAGAGGTGTTGTTGCAGCAGGTCTTTTTCTCCTCATTCTTAAAAAGATCTTTTCACTCGAGTTTGGGAAAGCTTGTTTGGATTTCATGGAGAATTTTGCTCCTACTTTCTTCTATAGGTTTTTACATTTAGTCGAGCAAACGTATACGAAAAAACAGACGGATGCCAAGGACATGTTAGAAAGTTGGTCGTGGATGTAGAAGGTGGCACGCGTCACCGCCGACATTATCAAGCACTGCGTGACCACCTCTGAAAGCTCCGGTCCTCCTCCGGGCCCCGACGGACCTCTCACGGCACCAACTTCCCCCCAACAGCAGAGACCCTACCCTTTCGTCAACACCACTACTTCCAGCTCTACCGCGGTCCAACCCGCACGGCAACGCCCCTCCCCTCCTCGCCAGAACGCCCCCTTGCCGAATCGCCTTATTGGGTTAGGTCGTTATCGAGTCAACCTGATAACGACCCAAACCGGATGATTTGCCAACGCTACTTGCGAGTCAGCATCGTTTTGTCTGTTTTAAAATTTCTCCACTCCCAAATTTCAGAGTGAGTCGATATTCAAGTTATAATTAATTGTAGTTTTAGGATTCCATTATATAATTTTGATTTTATCAATAAAAATGTAAATTTATAATTTTAATATAATATTTAATTTAAATTAAATTGATTGTTAAAAATAAAATTGAAGTAGTGAGACCCAAAAATATTCAATAAAGCTCCAAAATTATTAATGTCAAGAAAATGCAATTATCAAGCTCAAGGGCTTGAAATTGGTAAATAAAAACCAATACAAGTACCATATGTAACTAATTAAATAATTGAAAAGTAGCAACTGATAGACAATGAGCTTTTTCGGGATAAATATTTCTTTAGCATGAAATTTACACTCCAAGTTAATGATAAGTAGGTGTAAAAGTTTTCCATGAAACAAGAAAAATGTCAAATCTATTCACCACTTCTTACTATATCCTAACTCTAAGGTATTCACCAACATACCTATTATTCAGTTAAAAAATCAATAAATTTACACTAGATCAAAGTTAACCATTCATTTCTATGTATTTCGCTTTTGCCAAATCGAGAGCAACGGTATAAATCAGGCAATCGAAATAGAGGACCGTGAGCATTATGTCGATAACGCGAACTCCCTCAGGTAGGAAGCCAAAATTTCAGAGTGAGAGGATATTCAGAATGCCAGAGAAAACTATATCTGGGTTTAAGGATTTTGTTAGAACATCCATTGAAGCAGATATTATATCATTCCCGCTATGAACTTGAGAATAGTCTATAATAAAGAATCACATATTAGCATACGTATATTGAAATATGCTATATGATTTTGGCCAAAAACAAATAATTTACTTGAAGAGAAATGCTAGGGCAGTATGAAGCATCAAAGATGTGAAAATTTGAACAAAGACATTGTTTCTAAATGTCCTAGTGATGTGTGGACAGTCCAAGCCAATCCATGACATTGCTGCTAAATCTATGACACCATTTAAAAGCTTACAACAAGAATCTATGTCTATGTCACACAAGAGGAGGAAATCCAATGCAAAATTATACTCCCTTCGTCTCCAAAATTCGTCACCATTTGATCCGGCATGAGTTTTAAGAAATGTAATAGAAGGTGAGTTGAAAAAGTTAGTGGCATGTGAGTCCTACTATTATATATTAGTTTTAAAATAAAATGTGATTGAGAATGAGTTAGTGGAATATGGGGTCCATTACAAAAATAGTAAAAATGAAAGGTGACAAATTTTTAGGGATGGACGAAAAAGGAAATAGGTGACAAATTTTCAGGGACGGAGGGAGTATTAGGCACGCCACTTCGTTTCAAAGACAAATGTCTTAAGTTGGGGCACCTGAAAATAAAACCAACTTACTATACCAAAATATTGCAAAGGTGTTGATAGAACTATAAAGTACTCCCTCCGTCCCACTTAAAATGAAACATTTGAAAATTGGCACGGGATTTTATGTAGTGTTGTTTTGTGAGTTAATGAAGAGAGAGTAAAGTAAGAAAGATGAAAAAGTAGAGATATAGTTGTTTCCATTTTAGGAAATGTTTCATTTTTAATGGGACAATCAAAAAAGGAAAACGTTTCATTTTTAATGGGACATGGGGAATACAATAAAAAAGATTGATCATATGAGGTAGAAACGAAACACTTTTCAATTTTTTATTTTACTATGATGCAACATATCATGATGAATAGATATTCCCTTGTATTTAGTGCATAGGGTAGCATCAACGATAGTAGGGATGTCAGTGCAACCTGCAACCCATCTATTGACCCGAAGAGCCAGTTAAATTTAGAGGGTTAAGGTTGGAAATTTTCAATCCGATAAAAGTATAACCTGATTAGCCTCCACCCAGTTAGTCTTCAACCCGAGAGGGGGGTTAGACCCGAAACCCGATGGGCTGAACCGGTGGGTTAGACCTATGTACGATTATTGTCTATTATTTCTTCATGTTTGATATTTATTTCGACAATCATTAATTACATTTATAATATAAATAATTATAAAAAAACCTCAATTTAGTTATGAGAGAATAGTGTTTCTTTGTTTTGTTATACACTTCTATATGGAATAAAGAACATAAACAATGATATTTGTACAGTGTCAGCAAATGAACTTTGAACATTATTTAAGTTTAGATTTAATAAAATGGGACATAAATATAAGAGCATCCGCAACGCTGCCTCGTTGCGGACTCGGTCTCGTCTCGACGAGACGACCGTCCCCCACACGAGCTTAAATGTCTGCCTCCGTCCCCCGGAAAAAGGGGGGATGCTTTGGAATACCCGTCGGAGAATCCCGGCCTTTTTTTGTTGAACCTGCAAAGGGGTGGGGGGCCTTTTAATTTTGGAAAAACCACCGAGTTGTCATTTTGCCCCCCTTCAGAACAAGTGTAGGTTCCGGGGTCTGAGTGTCATATGCATTGGCAATGGAAGAATTGCCCGGGCGTTAAGGGGGCATACCGGGCCCAAAGGACCCCCCCCCCGTTATCTCGGCCCTGCCAAAGGGGTATGGTTGGGAGCGTATTTCGGGGGCCCCGGCCAAAAACACATCAAAGGCCAACCTCCACCTCTTTTAAGTTAATGCTAAAGCCCGCCATCAACCGCGCTAACAATCCCGGATAAAAGGGTCATCGGACGGATCTATCCCGGGGGCCAAACCCGGGAAAACGTTTAACGGGCCTACGGGCAAAAACGTTCTTTTTCGCGAAGGAGTCGCCGCAAAGGGGGGAGAGGCGGGGGTCCCCAAACTCGATGGAACATTATCAAAGCCCCCCTCACTGGGTTTATGGAGAATATGGTCGACATCATGTATCGTGCTAATTTGCACAACATGATTGTCGCGCGGAAATGAGCGGGAAATTTGTTGACCCGAACCCCGGGGAAACTCAACCGCGTGTCGCCTCAAAAAGGGGTGCATCCGTCTTTTCGGCGGGTTTTCTTTCGGCAGGACACGTGATTCTCCGCCCACTCGGGGGGATCTAATGGAGCCTTTGGGCAAAAAATTTGGCAACCATTAGATGATCGTCACTAAAAACTCCCTTTTTTGCTTCTTTTCCTATTTTTTTTTTTTGAGAAGTGTGCAATTTGTAATTTCTAGTTTTTTAATTATGTCTTTTTTTTTTTTTTGGTATTTTAAATTGTAATTTTATTTTATTTATAATGAAGTGTGTTTTTTTTAATTGAATTTTTGGGAAATTAAAAAAAAAAAATGAAATTGAATGAATGTTAAGAGATGGTTTAAAAGGAGGTTAGTTTGCTTTAGTTAAGAGATGGTGAAAACGTAGGACCCTAAAAGGGAAAAGATGAGACTTTAAAGGGGCATAAGAGAAAACTTGGGATGGCCTAAGTTTCATGTTTTACTTTTTCATAAGTATATTATTTTTAGAAGCTCACATTATTTACACATCGTATTTATCATAAAACCCTACCTCCACTCCAAATATTGTGCATGAGCAGTTAATCCCCATATTAAACCTCTGTCTCCTTTCATTGATTATATCAA
>NC_062970.1:42309061-42340619 GCF_023119035.1 Salvia hispanica | reverse complement strand
GTTGATGCATGCATTGCTGAAGGGGACGTGTGATGTATGCATCGTAAGCATAGTAGGATGAAGTATGTGGAATAAAAGACAGAGGAATAATGGGCACAAGTGGCATCCGATTTGGCATTCAAGGGAGGGCGTGTGGTGTGAGGAGTGTGCTGGGCGTGTGCTGGCGTGTGCTGATAACAGAGGGAGACGGACGTTGGTGGTTATTCACGGAGAGGAGGCGTGGCAGACGGCAAGTGAAGCTATAAAAGGAAGGGGACCACTACCTTGTTAAGCATGTCTAATGTGTGATTGTTCTTGGCCTAAGGATCGTAGATCCCAGGGATTAGTTAACTTGTTCTACTGTTTCATTGTCATTTTCTGAGCTTTCGTTATCAATATATTCCAATTCCCCCTACATTCTCGCATTTAGATCTTATTACTATTTTGGGAGTGTGTTGTTGGGTGTGAGTACGTGTTTGTGAAGAAATCCTGGCTCATAACCCATCAAGTGGTATCCAGAGCCGTCGGTTCCCGGACATGGCGACGCCGAGTACGAGATCGATGACGGAGGCGGAGAGGAAGCTAGCGGAGGTGGTCGATAAGCGAGTGGTTGAGGTGGTGAGCGAAGTAATGGATCGGCTGGTCGAGAGGCAGGATCGTTTGGAGGGACAGTTCTCGGAGATGTTGCACGCCATTACAGCGATCAATGGGCAGCTCCAGAAACAGCCTGTGAAGGTGGAGGAAGGAGAGGTACTGGTCGGCGGCGGAGGGGGAAATGCAGAGCCGCAGGAGGAATGGGGAAGATCCACACGTTACGAGTTTCCGAAATTCGACGGTGATGGGTTTGAGGGGTGGCTGATGCGGTCGGAATTTTTCTTTGAGGTGGCAAAAGTGCCGGAGAAGGAGAGGGTGCGTGTAGCAGCCATTCACTTGGAGGGAAAAGCCCTGCAGTGGCATCGAGGGTTCATGAACTTGCAAGGGGAAGCAGGGTATAACAACTGGGAGTGTTACGTATCAGCTTTGGGAGCTCGCGTCGGTGCACAGGCATACGAGGACCCTCTGTCGGATCTGAGGAATCTAAGGCAAACCGGCTCATTGCAGAACTACATGGAGGCGTTCGACGAAATCTATCCTCGAACAGGTATTCGCGAGGATCAGGCCCTGAGTTTCTTTTTGTCTGGTTTAGTCGATGAACTTCAAATGCCTGTCCGGATGTTCAAGCCAAAGCGGCTGGCAGAGGCATTTTCCTTGGCAAAGCTTCAAGAGCTCACTGTAAAGGCTTTGGGAGGAAGGCCAAAAGGAGGTTTGGTTGGAGGGCAATCGGGAAACGCTGGGTATTCAAACACTAAGTCCTTAGCCGTGACGGCTACAACCTCAAAAGCAGGGGGGTACTCGGGATATTCAGCACCGCGAGAACAGAACCGTGGTGGAAATATGCGACCTCACCTGACCCCGAAGGAGATGGATGAGAAGCGGGCGAAAGGGTTGTGCTATTGGTGCCCCGAAAAATTCTCGGCAAACCATGTGTGCTCAAGGAGAAGAGCATTTGTGATGCATATGGCAGAGGAGGTGGAGCCAGAGGAAGAGGAGGAGCCAGCTGACGAAGAAGCAGAGGAAGGGACTAATCTAGAAGAGATTCAATTATCTCTACACGCTATGTGGGGAACAACTGCACCCCAAATTATGCGAATCCGAGGAATGAGCCACGGCAAGTCCTTGAAGGTGCTAGTTGACACCGGAAGCACCCACAACTTTCTTGGCGCTCGCATGGCGCAGAGACTTCAGTGTGCAACCATAGAGGTTCCCCCACAGGCGGTTGAAGTGGCCAATGGCCAGATGCTCCAGTGCACGCACAAATGTGGGGAGTTTTTGTGGGAGATGCAAGGTACCCAATTTGCTGCAGAGGTATTTATTATTGGTCTCGAAACGTATGATCTAATTCTGGGGGTTCGTTGGTTGGCAACATTGGGCAAAATCTGGTGGGATTTTAGTGATATGAGCATGATGTTTGAGCTTAATGGAGTCGAAGTGCGGTTGACAGGGGAGAAAGGGGTATCACCGAAGAGGCAGTTGCAATATATCCATGTTTGGGGGGAGCAGATAGAGGGAGATGAAGAGGTTAAAATCAGCCAAGTAATGTCGGCCGTAGAAGGGGAGGATATGTCCTGTTTCAGTGCAAATCAAGAGGAGTTGTGGCCGGCCTTGTGTGAAATTTTGCAGGAGTTTGGGGAAGTTTTTGAGGAGCCGCGGGGGCTGCCACCACAGCGTGAGCACGATCATCGCATTACCCTTAAGCACGGTGCCGAAGCAGTGAATGTAAGGCCATATAGATATGCCAATCAACAGAAAGATGCTATTGAAGGTATGATAGCTGAGATGTTAGAGGCAGGGGTGATCCGTCCTAGTCAAAGCCCTTTTGCAAGCCCCATTGTCTTGGTGAAAAAGAAGGATGCATCGTGGAGAATGTGCGTGGATTACCGAGCTCTTAACGCTATAACCATCAAAGATAAATACCCGATCCCGGTGATTGAAGAACTTTTGGAGGAGCTGGGATCGGCTGCCTGGTTCTCAAAGATAGATCTCCGGTCAGGGTATTGGCAAGTTCGTATGGCCCCGGAGGACGTCTATAAGACAGCATTTAAGTCTCACGCTGGACATTATGAGTTCCTAGTCATGCCCTTCGGCTTGACTAACGCTCCGGCAACGTTCCAAAACCTCATGAACACGATCTTCCGAGAATTCTTAAGGAAGTTCGTGCTGGTATTTTTCGATGATATCTTGGTATATAGTGGTACTCGGGAGGAACATGTGCAGCACCTTAGGCAAGTGTTGGAGCTGATGCGCAAACATAGCCTTCTAGCTAAACGATCAAAGTGTTCTTTTGGGTGCGGAGAAGTAGAGTACCTCGGCCATGTGATCTCAAGGGCGGGTGTTGCTACTGATAAAGGGAAAATTGAGGCGGTGTTGGAGTGGCCTCAGCCTCAAACTATCAAGCACGTTCGCAGTTTTCTTGGACTAACCGGATATTATAGACGTTTTGTGCAGGGATACAGCCTAATAGCTCGGCCCCTGATCGAAGTTGTTAAGGGGGCAGGGTTCAAATGGTCTCCTCAAGCTCAGACCGCCTTTGAAAAGCTTAAAGCCGCCTTAACAACCGCCCCTATACTAGCGCTGCCTGACTTCTCGCGTGATTTTGTTGTGGAAACGGATGCCTCGGGAGTAGGTATTGGGGCTGTGCTTATGCAAGACAAGCACCCCATCGCATACATTAGTAAGGTGCTGTCTCCCAAGTATCAAGCGCTATCGGTTTACGAGAAGGAGTTGCTTGCCATTTTGTTGGCAGTTAAAAAGTGGTGCCATTATCTTCAATGTCGGAGGTTTGTGATCCTCACCGACCATCAGAGCTTGAAATATCTCTTGGAGCAGAGGTTAACGACACCAACACAGCAAGCCTGGATGACTAAACTCATGCAATTCGACTATGAAATCCGCTACAAGAAGGGGGTGGAGAATTCTGCGGCTGATGCGTTGTCAAGAGTACCAGAAACCACAGTATATGCGCTCACGTCCTATGTTATTCCTCTCGAGCTCATTGCCAAGGTTCGGTCTTCTTGGGCAGCCGATGCTCAGGTACAACAGATTATTGAAGATAAGAAGAAGGATCCCACTTCTCACCCTAAGTATGAGTGGCGTAAGGAGGAGTTAAGGAGGTTAGGAAGGCTTGTGGTTGGGAAGAATTTAGAGTTGCGCGCTCAGATCCTCTCGCTATTCCATGCTTCTGCCTTAGGAGGACACTCGGGAGGGTTGGCTACGTACAAACGCTTGTCGGCTCTGTTGTATTGGCCAAAGATGTTGAAAGATGTTCGGGAATTTGTGAGAGTATGCGTGGTGTGTCAGAAATACAAGATAGGGAATACTCCTCCCGCAGGATTGCTCCAACCGTTGCCCGTGCCTACTGCATTATTCACTGATTTGACGATGGACTTCATCGAGGCTTTACCCACGTCGCAGGGGAAGAATGCCATTCTGGTAGTTGTTGATCGCATGAGTAAATACGCCCATTTCATGGCCATGGCTCATCCGTTTTCAGCCAAACAAGTTGCCGATGTGTTCTTGAACTCGGTGTTTAAGCTCCATGGGATGCCGGTTAAAATCATCAGCGACAGGGGATCCATTTTTGTTGGAACATTCTGGAAGGACTTCTTCGGGCTGCTGGGTATTGAACTTCTCTATTCAACCGCCTATCATCCTGAGACGGACGGACAATCCGAAGTGGTAAATCGCTGTCTGCAATGTTATCTCCGCTGCATGACTGGGGAGAAACCGCACTCATGGGTGCATTGGCTGGGTCTCGCGGAGTATTGGTACAACACCTCATACCACTCCTCGATTCAAATGACGCCCTTCGAGGCGCTCTATGGGTTCGCACCGCCGATGCACATCCCTTACTTGCCGGGAGACTCAAATGTCGAAGCTGTTGACATTGCTCTGCGAGACAGAGAGGACATGATAGCCGTGCTCAAAAGAAATTTGCAGAGGGCGGCTGACCGAATGAAGAAGGAGGCGGACAAGCACAGGGTGGATAAGGAGTACGAGGTGGGAGAGCCTTGGTTCCTTGAGGGCAAGGAACCTTAAGTAGGGGGCATTGATGCATGCATTGCTGAAGGGGACGTGTGATGTATGCATCGTAAGCATAGTAGGATGAAGTATGTGGAATAAAAGACAGAGGAATAATGGGCACAAGTGGCATCCGATTTGGCATTCAAGGGAGGGCGTGTGGTGTGAGGAGTGTGCTGGGCGTGTGCTGGCGTGTGCTGATAACAGAGGGAGACGGACGTTGGTGGTTATTCACGGAGAGGAGGCGTGGCAGACGGCAAGTGAAGCTATAAAAGGAAGGGGACCACTACCTTGTTAAGCATGTCTAATGTGTGATTGTTCTTGGCCTAAGGATCGTAGATCCCAGGGATTAGTTAACTTGTTCTACTGTTTCATTGTCATTTTCTGAGCTTTCGTTATCAATATATTCCAATTCCCCCTACATTCTCGCATTTAGATCTTATTACTATTTTGGGAGTGTGTTGTTGGGTGTGAGTACGTGTTTGTGAAGAAATCCTGGCTCATAACCCATCATTCATTCTCGGCGATTGGGGTAAATATCTGTGCTATCTAGAACCCCCTGAGGTTGGGGATTAAAATTGTAGGGATTTGGGTTTCTGTTTGTCGGAATTTTGCTGTGGCGGAGGTGTTTGGGGTCGCGTTGGCGGATGATGATGGAGGCGGCGGTGTAGGGTTTCGTTTGGGTTTCTGTTTGTCGGAATTTTGCTGTGGCGGAGGTGGTCGGGGTCGGGTTGGCGGACGATGATGGAGGCGGCGGTGTAGGGTTTCTTCGAGAGGGAGAGAAGGAGATAGCATAAAGGAAAAGATTTATTTTATTAAGTCAAATCTTATGTTTAATTAAATTTCAATTATATATTAAGCTTAATTAATTTAACTATTAACATGCATTGATATTGATAAAATAGTTTATATTAATTTGTGTGGTAAAATTTTGGGGCCTTTTTATTTGTTTTGGGCTTTTCTCTATTAAAAATTGGTTTGTTATTTAATTTAGTTGGGTTGTGTTGTATGTGTTATTTGTGTCTAAAAATTTAATTGGGTTGTAGAGTTATATTTATCGGGCTACTTAGTTTTATTATTTGCGGTTATTTGTTTATTAACTAAATATTAGTATACTAAAACTAAATATTCATATGTTTGATTTTGGATTTTACTTTTTGAAATGTTTTCTGTTGCAATCGGTTCCCTAAATTTTTTTTTTTGGAATTATTTGGACATCAATTTTGTCAAACCATAGAATGTTGTGTTATTTGTATCACGATCGGGATTAAAATTGTAAAATTATTGGAATCAATATTTTAACGTTTATTTACGAATCTTTGACAATTATTAAATGGTATTATTTGTTATCTACATGGTTCTATATTTTAGTTGTCTTACTATTTTTGTGGAAATTAGTCTTTTTCTTTATTTTTTTAATATTACGTTAGTTTAGTCCATCATAAATTTAATTATTTACACTATGTTGTTATAACGTAGCTATTCCTTTTTTTTGGCTTTCATTATTTATAGCCAATGTTGGTGAATCTATTCAAAGTTCTATAGCTATGAGTGGTATTGAGGTTGATCAAGCTTCTTTGCTCACGGGATCGGAAAGTATCATTTGTTCGTCTGTTGTAAATCATGACGGAGGTATTGCTTGTGTGGCCTCTGAAAAAATAAATAATATTTATCGTTGATGGTTTATTTTTGAAAATTATTTCTGGAAATTCTCTTTAATTCTAACTTTTAATATATTTCTATTTTATTAAAAGAATATTTTTTTATTTTGTAGAATATTGGGACATTGGTGATGGTGTATTTAATTGTTCATATTGTGGTGCATTTTTTTGGTTTGAGGAACGTATTGGCAAACCAAGTAATGTGCATAATCCAAGATATTCAGGTTGTTGTATGAATGGGAAAATCAAGATTCCTAATATGTTACCTCCTCCTCAAGCGTTGTCTCTTTTGATGTTCTCTAATAACTCGAAGAGTGCTCACTATTTGAAAAATATTCGGTCATACAATTCTATGTTTGGATTTACGTCATTGGGTGGTAAGGTTGATAATAGCGTGAATACTGGTAATTCTCCACCTGTATTTCGTTTGCATGGGCAAAATTACCATTTAATGGGTAGTTTATTGCCAGAAGTTGGCTGCGAACCGAAGTTTGCTCAGCTGTACATATATGATACGGAAAATGAGATAAACAATAGAATAAAGTCTGTGAGGTATTGTTATTTTTTTCGGACCTAATTTGTATAGATTATATTTTTAAATTTTTTTTCAATTTGTTTTGATTCAAATAAAATTTTTCAGGGGGAATAGTGAGGTCAACAATCTTCATACGGAAATAGTGTTTGATCTGCAAAAAATGTTGGATGAAGAAAATGTTTTAGTCAAAACGTTCCGAATGGTAAAGGAAAAAATTAATCAAGAAAATCTCCCGAATGTGAGTTTAAGATTGCTTGGCAAGAGAGGTAGGGATGGTAGGACTTATAACCTACCTACTGTTTCTGATATTGCTGTTCTTGTGGTTGGTGATTTTGATGAAGCCTTGGGTGATAGGGATATTATTGTTGAAAATAGATCTGGTTGATTGCAGCGTATTGATGAATTGCATCCTTCTTATCTTGCACTACAGTATCCTTTACTTTTGCTTACGGCGAGGATCAATATAGTGAAAAGATTGGTTTATCAGGATCTGGCACTTCTTCGGGCAATAGAAAGAGAGTTAGCCCTAAAGAGTTTTTTTCATACCGATTGCATGATAGGCTGGATGAGTGTTCTATTATTTTGTATGGTCGGCGATTATTCCAACAATTTGTTGTTGATGCTTATACCATGGTTGAGACTGGACGTTTATTGTTTGTCAGAACACAGCAGAAAAAAATGCGTGCCGAAATGTATAGTGGTTTGGCAGAGGCTGTACTTCGAGGTGATACAGATGGTTCTATGCATGGCAAACGAATCATTTTGCCATCCAGTTTTATAGGTGGTGCAAGATATATGATCCAGAATTACCAAGATGCTATGGCCATATGTAGATGGGTTGGTTACCCATCTTTGTTTATCACCTTTACGTGTAATCCTAAGTGGCCAGAGATTGTTAGATTTCTTTCATCCAGGGGCTTAAAATCAGATGATCGTCCTGATATTGTGTGTAGGATTTTTAAAGTAAAGTTGGATAGTTTTGTAAGAGATCTTAAAACCAAAAATTTTTTTGGAGCTGTGAAAGCAGGTTTGATAACATTTATTGAATATTTTTTAGGTTAATATTTTAAGTTTATAGTTTAGTATTTTGATAAATGTTTTTTGTAAAATTTTTGCAGTGGTGTATACAATTGAGTTTCAGAAGCGTGGTTTGCCTCATTCACACATTTTGCTTTTTTTAAGCAATGAGGATAAACAACCTCGGCCCCAACGTATTGATGAGATTATTTCTGCTGAGATTCCTGATCCAGTATCTGATCCGGGCTATTTTAAGAATGTGCAAGAGTATATGGTGCATGGACCATGTGGTGTTGTTCGAAAATCTTCTCCTTGCATGCGGAATGGAAGATGTTCAAAATACTTTCCGAAAAAATTTGTTGTTGCCACAACGTTTGATGATGACGGTTATCCTGTTTACCGACGTAGAGACAGTGGTCGTGTTATTATGAAAGATGGGGTGCCCTTGGATAATAGATACATTGTTCTGCACAATCGTGCACTACTTATGAAATATGGTGGCCATGTAAATGTCGAGTGGTGCAATCAATCGCGATCCATCAAGTATTTGTTTAAGTACATAAATAAAGGTCACGATCGCGTGACTACATCTTTTTTCCAGTCTGGCCCAAATGGTTCTGATCAAGTACAGGATGAAATTAGTTTGTACTATGATTGTAGATATATTTCGTCCTGTGAAGCTGCTTGGAGAATTTTGGGGTTTGAAGTTCAGTATAAGGATCCGTCTGTTGAAAGACTGAGTTTTCACCTTCCTAATGAGCAGAGCGTTATATTTGATGAGAGAGACCGATTGGATAATGTTTTGAACCGGAATACGATTCATCAGAGTAAGTTTTTGGGTTGGATGGATGCAAATAAGATTTATTCCGAGGGTCGTGATCTCACTCATGGTGAATTTCCTACCAAATTTGTCTGGAAAACAGATCATTTGGCAACCTAGAAAGCAACGTTTCTCCATTGGGAGGTTGTTTTATGTTCCTCCTGGTTCTGGTGATATCTATTATTTGAGATGTTTGTTGAACATTGTTAGAGGAGCTACATCGTATGAAGACATTAGGCGTGTGAATGGTGTTCAGTATGATACATTCCGAGATGCCTGTTTTGCTTTTGGATTGTTGGACGATGATAAGGAATATGTTGATGGAATTATTGAGGCATCATTTTGGTCATCTGCCCATTCCATAAGATTGCTATTTGTTAGTTTGTTGACTTCAGATTCTATTTCTAGACCGGATTTTGTTTGGCGAAGTTGTTGGAAATATTTATCTGAAGATGTTTTGTATAATCAAAGAAAATTGAGAAGTCTTCCAGGTAATTTTTATATAAGTTATTTTACTTTTTGTAATTTTTTTCTATATTAAATAATATTGTTTAGTATAATAATAAATTACTATTTATTGTAGGGTTGTTGCTGAGCGACGAGGATGTCCAAAATTTTGCTTTGGCGGAGATTGAGAAGTTGTTGTTAAATATTGGTAAAAGTTTGCAAAATTTCCAGGGTATGCCTTATCCGAAATCTGAGTTTTTTGAAACATTTGAAAATAGATTGATTTGCGATGAGTTGTGTTATGATCGTGAAACTTTGGGAAGAGAACATTTGGACTTTCTTTCTAAGTTTACTGATGAACAACTTCATGTTCATAATACTATTATGTCATCCGTTGACTCAAATGCTGGGGGAATGTTTTTTGTCTATGGTTATGGAGGTACTGGTAAAACTTTCATATGGAAGTCTTTGTCAGCCGGGATTCGTTCGAAGGGTGAAATTGTTTTAAATGTGGCATCAAGTGACATAGCTTCTTTATTGTTGCCTGGAGGTAGAACAACTCATTCTCGCTTTAAGATTCCCATCATTGTTGATGAAGATTCTATGTGCAACATAAAACCTGGGAGCGCGCTTGCTGAACTCATTATTAGAGCTAAGCTTATCATATGGGATGAAGCTCCGATGGTTCATAAACATTCGATTGAAGCTGTCGGCAGGACCTTTAGAGATATCATGCGTGTATGTGATGAGGGTAGTATGCAGAAACCATTTGGTGGAAAAACTGTTGTTTTTGGTGGTGACTTTAGGCAAATCTTGCCTGTTGTTCCAAAGGGTAGTAGGCAAGATGTTGTGAATGTTGTTATCAACTCTTCTTACCTTTGGAAGTATTGTACGGTTTTGAGGCTTACGAAAAATATGAGACTGTTGAGTGCTGCATCATGTGATGAAGCGGAACGTTTGAAGGAATTTTCTTCTTGGGTTGCTTCAATAGGGGATGGTGTTCTTGGTGGTCCAAATGACGGTGAAGTGTCTATTGGTCTTCCTTCTGACATTGTTTTGTCTGATTCTGGTGATCCTTTGAAAACAATTGTTTCCAAGATATATCCCTCTTATATGAATCACGAAGAGTTGAGCGGTTGTTTGCGTGATCGTGCTATACTTGCTCCGACGTTGGAGATTGTTGACGAGGTTAATCAATTCATGATGTCGTTGGACCAGTCTGAAGGTCGTATTGATATGAGCTCCGATAGTATTGCTCACTCAGATTCGACATCGGGTGGTTTAGCTGCGCTACATTCAGTTGAGTTTTTGAACAACTTGAAGTGTTCAGGTACACCTAATCATGAATTGTTGCTGAAAGTTGGTACTCCTGTTATGCTCCTAAGGAATATAGATCACTCGAACGGATTATGTAATGGCACAAGATTGTTGATTACACGATTAGGTGATTATGTTCTGGAGGCTCAAGTGTTGGCTGGGCATAATGTTGGGCATAAAGTTTTGATCCCTCGAATGTCTTTAATTCCTTCTGATCCAAGGTTGCCGTTCAAATTACAACGACGGCAATTCCCTGTGGCTGTGTCGTATGCAATGACCATTAACAAAAGTCAAGGTCAATCTTTGGCTCATGTTGGGTTATTCCTACGAAAACCAGTATTCAGTCATGGACAGTTGTATGTTGCTATATCTCGAGTCACGAGTCGCGCAGGTATGAAGATTTTGGTCTGTAAAGACGAGGATGATGATAATAGGGGTGATTCGACTGTTAATGTTGTTTACAAAGAGGTTTTCCAAAATTTATGAACTATTACTGTTTTGTATATAGTATTTTGTTGAGTTTTTTGTCTTTTTTCTATTTAGCCTGTAATTATTTTTTTTTGCCTTTTTTTTGCATATTGTTTATATTCTTATCTGTTTTATATATTTATTTTTACTTCTAATCTCTTTTTCATCGGACGTCACACAATTTTATCTTTATTTACACATATTTTAAAAATCTTATGTCCCGTGCATAGCACGGGTGTTGACACTAGTTAGGTAAAACTGCCGGTAGATAGACTACTACTTGGTTCAGTTGTAGAAAGTTAGTACCCCTTGCTAAAAGTTACTGTTACCTCCGTCCCAGCTCAAGTTATTAATGTATTTTTAACTATTGTTTTGCGAAGATATAATAAATAGTCAAAGTGGCGAGAAAGTAAATAAGTTTCTCCAAACATGTGTGAAAAAGCAGTTAATCAATAGGACATAAGGAGTACATCATTCTTAAATTGTAAAGTAGAAATATTACTAGTAAGTACTACCTCCGTCCCCCAAATTTTGAGACACTTTGACTCGGCACGGGTTTTAAGAAATGTAATGGATAGTGAGTTGAAAAAGTTGGTGGGATGCAGGTCCTACTTTTAAAGTATTAGTTTTATACTCCCTCCGTCCCAAGATAAGTGACCTACTTCTTTTGGGCACGGGATTTAAGGAATGATATTTAAATAAGTTAAAGTGGAGAGAGTAAAGTATGAGAGAGGGAAAAGTAGAGGAGAGAAGAGAGAATAAAGTAGGTGGAGAATAAAGTAAGAAAGATGACTTTTTGCTAAAAATGGAAATAGGTCACTTATAGTGGGACACCCCAAAAAGGAATACAAGTCACTTATCTTGGGACGGAGGGAGTAATAAAATGTGAGTAGGAATGAGTTAGTGGAATATGAGGTCCACTACCAAAAATGGTAAAGTGAAGTGTGTCAAATTTTCAGGGATGGACCGAAATGGTAAACTATGTCAAAATTTGGGAGATGGAGGTAGTATAATTTAAGAGAAGTCCACTAAATTACTATAGCATGGTGTAAGAAAAATAAATATAGCCGATCCACATTCTCAAACATTAATGTGAAGAATGGAATGATACCTGAAGGCAATGAGTTAATAAAATAAATAATTCCATTATTAAAATGATTGAATCTGAAAAAAACAAAAATTAGTCTCATATACCCACACACACTCTTTCTAATTTTTTTTTTGTAGTGAATGAAGATTTTGCTGCGTACAATAACCTTATAAGTATAGGACAACTCTTTAATCTCAAAAAGGGCATTTAGTTCTACTCAAAATAGAAAAAAAAAATGTTTTCACATATGAAGCTGGTTTTCATTCTATGCTACTTAGGTCTTGTGCTTGGAGGTGTAACGAAAGTTAATGCTGCAGTTCGTTTCTACAGATTTGAAGTAAGTATAATATATACTGGTGGTATTTTTTCCCCTCTTTTTGCTATTTATAAGAAAAAACTTGGTCTAAATATTTGAACTTGTTTCAGGTGGTAAGTTTTGAACACACTAGGCTATGCACCAAAAAGACCATGCTCACCATAAACAGGCGACTCCTGGGACCAACCATATATGCCAGAAGGGGAGATCTAGTCACAATCAATATTGTTAATCATTCCGATCAAAATATAACTATCCACTGGTATATAGAAGTATATCTTATGATGATCATATATCTGGTAACGGAGCATTAGTAAAATTATATGTATGTGATAATTATTATATGTAGGCATGAAGTATAAATGCCGAGATATCCATGGACGGATGGGACCGAGTACGTGACACAATGCCCAATTCAACCTGGCAAAAACTTTACCCAGCGCATGATCCTCTCCGACGAGGAAGGCACATTGTGGTGGCATGCTCATTGCGAATGGTCGAGAAATTCTGTGTATGGCGCCATTGTCATTCTACCGCCGAGGAGAGAGACTTATCCTTTCCCCAAGCCTCATGCTCTTGTTCCCATCCTAATAGGTATGGCATCTCATTATCTGTTGAGATATTCATATGTTGATTTCTTTTTTGCGTCGAAAGTACGAGATAAAGAGAGAAAAATTCAAATGCCAATTGGTTTTACGATGAAACCTCTCTTATAACTAATGAGCATGGAGTGTTGCAGGAGAGTGGTGGAATTCTAAGGTTGAAACAATCTACAAGAAATTCCGTAGTAGTGGACTCGATCCGGATCCTTCTAATGCTTTCCTCATCAATGGCCAACCAGGCGACTCAAAACAAGGTATATTTAGGGTTTAGGGTTCACATTGTTTGGGAGTGCTAAGCAATGGAGTACTATTTTATGTAGATACTCCCTCCGTCCCAAATAATTCGACCCAATATTTCATTTCGGGTCGTCCCACATAATTTGTCCCACTTCACTTTTACCATTTTTGGTAGTGGACCTCATATTCCACTAACTCATTCCTAAAAATATTTTATTATAAAACTAATACTTTAAAAGTAGGACCCACGTCCCACCAACTTTTTCAACTCACTTTCCATTAGATTTCTTAAAATCCGTGCCGGGTCAAAGTGTCCCGAATTATCTGGGACGGAGGGAGTACATACAAGTTGCGAGTGGAATATTGGAAAACATACCTAATCAAATTGGTTAACACGGCAATGAACAACATCATGTTCTTCAAAATCGGCAACCACAACTTCACCGTGGTCGGCGCTCTTCCCGGGCCAAACCCTAGATTTGCTTCTAGAAGCCAACCAGCCCCCGAGCCGTTACTACATGGCCGCAAGAATATACGCCAGCGGCACAACTGTCTTCTCACCACCCCCGCCACCGCAATCATCGAATATGTCGGGAAAAACATGCCTCCGTCATCCCTACCACCGCTGCTCCCATCCTTCCCTGAAGTCAACGACTCCACCGCGTCGATCGGCTTCACTGACCAACTAAAAAGCCTCGGCAACAACGTGGACGTTCCTAAAGAAGTCGACGAAACCTTCTTCTACACTCTCTCGGTGAACTATTGCCCTGCAACACCTGCTCCAATTCCACGAGGTTTCTCTCGAGCGTCAACAACGTGACGATGCTGCTCCCGACAACCATCGACATTCTCCAAGCTTACTACAGAGGGATACAGGGAGTGTTCACCACTGATTTCCCCGACTTCCCGCCTTCTTCCTTCAACTATGCGTACGGTGCACTCCTGCGGGAAGAGAGTGGGTCCCCGTTCGGAACCGCCGTTCGTGTGTTGGAGTATAACACCACCGTGGAAATAGTGTTCCAAGGGACCAACCTCGCCGGAGGCGAGGAGCATCCCATGCATTTACACGGTCACAGCTTCTACGTTGTCGGGTCCGGGTTAGGGAACTACGACAGGATCCGGGATCCACCCAAGTATAACCTCGTCGACCCGCCTTTAATGGAAAACATCGCCGTGCCCAAAAAGGGATGGACTGCTATAAGATTTAAGGCTAACAATCCAGGTAATTATTTTGTGTGTTAAGTCGATAGAGAATGATAAATGGAAAAAATAGAAAAAAATGGAATGAGCAAGGGGCTTTAATTTAGCCCCTATTAAATTCAATTTTTAATTTCTTTTTCTATTGTAAAGTTTTATATTTTGCTCATATTTTATATAGTATACTACTATATCATTATATGAGAGCCCCTAGTAATAATAATAATCTAAATCACCTAAAATTATATTTTTAAGTAATAAGCATATTATGAAAATCTAGCCCCTACTCACATCCATTTATGTTAACTCCAGGAGTGTGGTACATGCATTGTCATATCGAGCGACATCTGAGCTGGGGAATGGGAATGGTGTTCATTGTCAAGGACGGGGAGAGAGCCGAAGAGAAGATGCTGCCGCCTCCACCGAATATGCCACACTGCGGCGGTGAAATGTCATATCCTCCTCTTGTGTTTGGTGATCCTCATACAACAATGGATAAGACAGAAGAAGATGCTGAATAATTCTATATAGATTTATTTGAGCTTATTGTCTGGTTTGAGGGCTTTTTGGATTGTGCTAATATTATAAATTACTATATTCATGAATTTCAAATCCATGTCACAAGTTAGGCCTCTAAAATAAATGGGTTCATTGAAAAAGGAAAAAACGTGTCATTAGATGGGCTTTTGAGCTTATGGTTGTTGAGTGTAGTAATATTGTGAGCCTTTAATTGTCTTACCTTATTTACAGGCTTGGGTCCGTTAAAATGGCTTTCAAACATTTTTAAACTAACGGTAGAACAATTTTATGGAGTATTTTCAATCTGTAAAATTCTTATTCCCTGTTAAAAATAAATAAATAAATAAAGAAGAAAAAGAATCTCTATAATCTCAATAAAAAATGGCATTCTATGATTCTATCGTATCATTTGTAAATATTTTATTTATCACCGTCTTTTATCTTATTCACCATTATTTTTCAATGATAAATTCTTATTGCATACCCTCTGTTAATAATGAATTTATCCATTGTCGATAAAACGAGTTTTGATAAAATGGTTGATAATGTATTAGTGGAGTGCCATATTATAAATGTGGTGAATATTGTTAATTGTACGAAACCATTACGCTACGGGTATAGCGTGACAATTTTTATGGACCAATAAAAAACAAACTTTTTGTAATTTTGGTGTTCGATATTCAACAAACTTTGACGGTTTGAACCTTGGAAAAGGGTTGGAGTTCTGAATCATTTAGTTTACGAGATAAATAAAAATTATCACTACCACAAAAAATAAGACGTTTTTAATACTAACATTTACGTGTTTAAATATTCCACCAAAGCTTTAAAAAGTGCTTTTATTGTTAGTGTTACAACTAAAATTAGAGAATCAAAATGAAAAGGTTCTAAACAAACCAAAAAATTAAGTTAATTTATCATTAATTTAGAAACAATTTTTTGGGTCTTAAATTGTTGTTATTTTTTAAAATTTTCCAACGCAAGTAATTGCATCTCGTTTTTTATGTCTTTAAAAAGTAGTAATCCTTCCGTCCCACAAGAATATGCACTATTTCCTTTTTAGTCAGCCCCATAAGAATATGCACTTTCTAATTTTAGAAATTCTTTTCACTCTAAAAATTATGGATATTACCGCCGCTGCCGGGCGCCCTACGCCTCCGCTGGGTATCCGGCTCTTCCACCCCGCCGCGGCGCTTACGGTTTGCAACAGGGCGCCACGGCGGCTGCCGAGGCACACCTATTGTGGACACTCTTATGAATATAATTGAAATAGTTTTTTTAGAATTAAATACTTTGAATAGTTTAATATACCAATATTGTGTTTGATGTGGTTCACAGAACAAGAACTCAATTACTTTAAAAATGGGATGCTACCCAACAAATACCAATCGTTTTACAACAAGTTCAAAAATACAAGATTATTGAAACCCTAGCTAAGCAATATACATAGCATAAATGGCATTCAAACCCTGGAAAATTATTTCAATTATGTATTGCACATATAAAAACATTCAAACCCTAAATAATAGTTCTAGAGGAGGCGTATCACAATGCGGCATATCCGGCGGTGGCGGTAGCATCTTCTCGTTGGGGCGACCACCATCTTTGACGATGAACACCATCTTCATACCCCAAGTTTGATGACGCTCGAAATGGCAGTGCATGAACCAAACTCCTGTAGAATGAAACATTAGCAAGTTTAGCACTCACTCCATTCCTAATCACATAACTTACTTTTTGTCACTTGGGTTAATTTTAAGAATTTTGAACGCGGAAAAAATTAGTGAAACATAGGTCTCATCTTTATATACTCAATTCATTCCATAACTATAGACACTATTCTATTTCTATATTTGACCATCTCGATAAAATAGCCAATTAGAGCTATTTGTCATCCCAAAAATGTTACTCCATTATTTGGGACAGAGAAAGTCGAATATTAGTAAAATAAGTTAAATAATAAAATGTTGGGTTTGTAAAAAGTGAAATGAGACAAATAGTACCTGGATTGCTAGCCTTAAATCTTATAATGGTCCATCCGTTTTTCGGAACGACCGTGGTGTCCACAAACGGCGGATCATCGAGGTTCAAGTTAGGGCGGTCCCGGGCTCCATCGAAGTTCCCCAATCCAGAGCCGAGGACGTAGAAGCTGTAGCCATGTAAATGGATGGGATGATCGATTCCACTCCCGAGAATAGTTCCTTGAAACACGATTTCAACAGTCGCGTTATAATCCAACATATACACAGCAGTCGCATAATGCGGATGCGACTCATTCTTCTCCAAACTAACTTGTGTATAATTGAAGACTCTTTCCGGTCGATCTGGGAAATCCGGCGTGAAAACCCCTCTTATCCCTTTGTAGTAAGCTTCTAGAATGCTTGTTTGCGGCATTATCATCGAGAAGTTGTTTATACTTGCCTGGAGCCTGTCGTCTTCCAAGCACGACGAATTCGTCCCACACGGCCACAGATTGATGGAGAGGACGAAGAAGAGGTTTACTGTGATGTTGATTGGGACATCAATGGGGTGTTTATCGTCGGCTAAGCTTCGGAGCTTGTTGCTGAAATAGATTGACCTCACGGAGCCTTTGAATTCCGGGAAAGAGGGGAACAGCGGCGACGGTGGCGGGGTGTAGTTCCCGACGTACTCGAGGATTCCGGTTGCCGGGACGTGGTCGGATTCCGTGTGTACTCTGGAAGCCATGTAGTAGTGGCTCGGCGGCTGGTTGGTTTCGACGAGGAAATCGATGGTCTGGCCGGGGGCAATCGCGATGTAGTGGGTGTTCAACGGCTTCGTGTAGGAACCGTCTGTTCCTACCACGGTGACGTTGTGGCCGGCGATCTTGAAGAACATGATGTAGTTCATCATTGCACTCACCAATTTGAAAAGGTAGGTCTTGCCTGGCTCGACTTTCAACCTGAATGTATCTGCAGGTCAAAATTAAGTCTAGCATGTCAAGAAAGAGAGTTCATTTAGTCTATAAACATCATATCAATTGATTTATTAATCCACCTTGTGCTGAACATGGATACAGATCCCCAGGTTGACCATTCATGAGGAAAGCATCACAAGTCGCGGGATCGCGCCCCTCAGCAATAAAGTTATGATAGACTTCTTGAATATCGGCATTCCACCACTCTCCTGCACATCCCAAAAGACTAGCTTATCAAGACATACACAGACTCAATTTGGTCTATAAATCTGACATCAAATGTCACATTATGACATACTCACTCCGTTCCATAGTAATGGAGGCGTTTCTTTTTGGCACGAGGATTAAAAACAAATGTGTTAGGTGAGTTAAGTAAAGGGACAATAAAGTGGAAAATGAAAAAGGTAGAGAGATGAATAGAGAGAAAAGTAAGAGAGGGTAAAGTAGGTGTGAAAAAATGTGTTGACTTTTACTAAAAAGAGAAATGACTCTGTTATTATGGAACGTACCAAAATGGCAAAATGACCCTATTACTATGGAACGGATGGAGTACCTAGTAAGATGGGAATTTGAGCATGAGGCTTGGGGAAAGGATAACTTTCCGTGGTGGGCGGAAGGACGACAATGGCGCCATACACAGTAGCCCGAGACCAGTCACTGTGAGCGTGCCAAAATATTGTGCCTTCTTCGTCAGAGAGAATCATTCTCTGTCGAAACTTGTTGCCGGGAGTGATAGGACACATCGTCACAATGTTGGTGCCATCTGACCATGGGTATCTCGGCATTTTTACTCCATGCCTGAATTTACGAACCAATAATTAATTAACTAGGGTTTTCTTATAGTACTCATATAATAGCATTTTATGTATTTTTACGTACCAATGGATGGTTATATTTTGATCAGAGAGATTAATAATATCGACTAAGACCACATCTCCCCTTCGAGCATATATAGTTGGTCCCGGGAACTGTCTGTTCACCGTTAGCATGCTTTTGGTGGTGCATAGCCTAGTGTGTGATGATCTTCTCACCTGCAAAATAGGGTTTTCTAAAAATTTAAACATTACAAGAACAAAAAATACAGATTCCATATATTAGTGATGTGGAACTTACTTCAAACCTATGAACCAATGCATGGACCGGTGTCATGCCTCCCAGCAAAATAATACATGAGAAGCACACAAAGAAAAACTTCATAGCCGAAAATATTTTCTTTTTGGGGAAAGTATGGCTGCGTCTCTATTTTTTGAAAAAAAATCGGTTATGTATAATTGAGATTGGAGAAAATTTGATCGATATTTATAGTTGATTTTAGAGTAACCATTCGATTTTCACAACTTCACACGTGGGAAAGTGTGGCTCCCTCTCTATTTTTTGAAAAAAAAATCGGTTTAAGTATAGTTGAAATTGGAGAAAACTTGATCGATATTCAGAGTAATCATTCGATTTTCATTTTTCACAACTTCACACGTTACACAACGCTATAGTCATTGACTGGATTAGTACTTTTTTTTTCTTATTCTTTTTTTTTAATTATCAAGGGCTCTGATGGCGGGCCAAGTGACTATTCACCACGGCCCAAGGATTTAAAGTTGATTCATATCCAAAAGCATGGATCGATCCCCTGACCATTTGGTTAAGGATGGACGAGTCTCATGCCACTCAACCACACCCCTTGGGTTGGACTACTTTTTCAATATTTTAGTACAGTAAGTTTTAACAAAGTAACTTTTATTTTAAAAAAAAAAACGGCTAGCAGAAATTTGCAAAAGCGTGCACAGACACACAGTGTTCTTGCCTATTGTCGATCGAGTACTGTGTGTGTACATGCTCTCCCAAAACATTTTATTCTACAGAGTAATATCGCATGACGAATCTAGTAAACAAAATTAATGGGGTCAAAAAACTAAAGGCTTGAAAATGAATTTTATAGGTTGTAGAAATTTATTTCTCTATGCGTGTATGATTTATAGTTCCATTTTGACTTTACAACGATTTTAAGAAATTGTTTGATTGTGTGAAGAAATGAAGACGGGAAAAATTAGTGTATAGCTAGAGAGTTTTATTTATATTACTCCCTCCGTTCCGGATAATTCGGGTCACTTTGACCGGGCACGGATTTTAAGAATTGTAATGAAAAGTAGGTTGAAAAAGTTAGTGGATAGTGGGTCCTACCTTTATATATTAGTTTTATAATAAAATGTGAGTAGGAATGAGTTGGTGGAATATGAGGTCCACTACCAAAAATGGTAAAAGTGAAATGGGACAAATTATGTGGGACGGACCGAAATGGAAAACTGGGACGAATTATCTGGGACGGAGGGAGTATTAGTTTTATAATGAAATTTGAACATAAGGGATTCATGTAGTGTAAAGTTCAATTATAAAAAATAATAATAAAAGAAGTAAATTAAACTTTAAATTGAGGGTGTTATTTCGTTTAGGGAGGGGAATAGTATAAGCTCGTTTAAATTGTAACTGCATGCAGCAAAAGACAGCTACATAAATATTGACAAAATATTTAACAAAAGTCAAAAGTAGTACTACCAATTTTCTGATCATAGTGATAACTAATCAACAAGTAAGATATGATTATATGAATGAAATCTGATGTACTGTACCCATGTGGCCATATCTTAGCTGGATCTTATCGTGTGGACTTGTACGTACTGTGTTTGTTTGTATATTTGTAATTTGTTTTCTTTATTTAATCAGAATTCCAATATCCATACATAGATCTTATTAACATGTGACACAATCTGAAATTCAATTCTGTTTATTTCACAAATTGTAATTATCTTTCTTGTAAACACATAATAAACATGAGTAAAAAATGAAACTCAAAACAAGAAAATCAAACGCCATAAACGGGATGATATATAACGTTTAAAGAAATAGAAATTTAAACTACTTTTTACCGACGTAACACTAATTAATACTCCCCCGTTCATGTTAATTGAGTCATTTTTTCTATTTTGGGAACCTCTAAGATAACTGAGTCATTTCTCTTTATAACATAAAGTAAATCTCTCTCACTTTATTCTCTTTTCATCTTTGTTACTTTATTTACCGTTCACTTAAAACACTATTCTTAATCTCCATGCCGAAAAGAAGTGTCTCTATTAGCAAGAAACGGTGGGAGTACTTAATACTCCCTCCGTCCCACAAAAGATGTCACACTTGTGGGACGGCACGAGATTTTAGGAGGTTTTGTTTTGTGTGTTAAATGGAGAGAGAAAATATAATTTTTATATTCTCTATGTGAGAGTTCCAAAAAAAATATCACACTTGTTTTTAGGAGATTTTGTTTTGTGTGTTAAATGGAGAGAGAAAATATAATTTTTATATTCATGTGAGAGATAACTTTTTCCAAAAAGGAAAATGTGACATCTTTTGTGGGATAAACTAAAAAAGAAAGTGTGACATCTTTTGTGGGACGGAGGGAGTATTACTTAGTAATATTTTATTTTAGTGTAAGTTATTCTAATGAGAAATTATTTGAACATTTAAAATTGAATTACCATATTCACAAAATTTTTGAAGAAATGAACTTATGGTAATACGTAGTCTCTCTTGTTTAGATTTAGAATACATCGAACATGTCCAAGGAAATTAGGAACAAATACTTTGGAAAATGTATTTAATAGAACAAAATATCTTATAGGTAAAAACGTTATATATCGTCTCTATCATTCTATGCAAATAATGTGCAAGTTATAACAACAAAGTCACAATTTCAAGAGAATATTAGGCTGCAAGAATGGACTATGGCAATTATGGCCTATTTAAGTCAAGTTCTGAACTTGAATCAATATGCAATTATAAAATCTGTCCAGTTGCAATTCGATCCTCAAATTATGATAGGTTATCAATATAAGTATGAATACTATAGTTGGATACCCATTTTAATGAATAATTTGTAAACTAAAAGAGAGGCAGAAAAATGAAAATATTGTTAGGGGAGAGTAGGGTCCACATTATAAGTAATGTAGTTGAATTTCCAAAATTGAAAAGTTAAATATTTTTCACATAGACTAATTAGAAAATAGTTCATATTTTTTATACTGGGAGTACAATTTTTTTTTTAAAAAAATCAATCGAGGAACGTTGTACCCTCTGGTGTGTTATGTGTACTTGCCACTGCGATCAACACGTACGACCAATACAAGACTTGCACATAAATTTAAGGACAAGATTGCCAATTAATTCACAGAATTGTAGGAGTATAAAATGATTCAAAACGAATATTTAAAATTATGAAGTTTTGACTTATTATGTCTCACGTTAAAAATTATTTGCATTTCTGTGTTTTAATTTTACAGTAATTATGTAAATGGTCCCTAAACTTTGCGTTTTGTATGTCAGTACTCTCTAGACTTGAAAAATATTATATATACTCTATGGACAAAGGTGTAATCATATTCATAAAATATCGTATTAAATCATTTCCACACAAGAGTTGAAGAAACAAATTAAATACTACTCCCGATCCGTCCCACAAGAATATGCACTTTTGGGCACGTGTTTTAATTCACAACTGATAAAGTAGGAGATAAGTAGAAACAAAAATTAATTAAAGTATTGTTACTGGAGAATTGGACCGACCTTAATAGATAGAAAATACTCCATCCGTCCGCGAATAAGAGTCTCATTTGTTTTCGGCACGAGTTTTAAGAAATGCTACGAGAAATGGGTGGAAGAAAGTTAGTGGAATAAGGGTCCTACGTGTATATATTAGTTTTAAATGATTTGTTAGTGAAATGAGTTAATGGAATGTGAGGTCTCTTTACCATTTGTGGTAATTATGAACCGAGACTCCTATTCGCAGAGGGAGGGATTAGTTTCTAAAATTTGAAAGTGCATATTCTTATGAGTCGTACTAAAAAGAAATAGTGCATATTCTTGTGGGACGAAGGGATTAGTAATTTTTAAAGTTAATTTATATGTGATTTATAGATGAAATGAATTTTCTTCTAATAGTCTTTTCAAACGAGTTTTCTTGTTTCGCTAATGTGTTATGTTAGTGCCTCATTGAAAAGTCCAACTATTCAAAATAGTGGCATATGGAGCAGTGGTCTAGGAAAAGAACTAGTCGTGACTAGAATTCAGTATAGCTGTCTGGCAAAAGAACTAGCATTGACCAATGAAGACTAGCCTATAAATAACTGATACGAGGATTATAGGCCAAATAAGCTCTCTCCTTTAACAATGTTAGTCTTTTGTGACAAGTTTTTTCTTTTGCCTCTAACAATTAGATATGAGTGCACCAAAATAATGGAATATAGTCTTTAAAAAATTTATTTTAGCACATAAGTTTAGAGTTCAATCTCCACCATTTTCCCCTTAAAATTATAAGTAATTGAAGTGCTCAAGGTATGAGTTGTGAATGTGACCGTGAAAAGTGCATACATTAATTGATCTTAATGTATTAATTCACGTGTCAAACACACTCTATATAATGTGAATGTTGTCATCAATTGCGAGAGAGAAAAATCGAGATATTCAAGAAGAATGTTCTACCTACTACCAAACACATGTCTTGAATAACATATAGAGATATTAACGATCAGTTTTCTACCTACTAGTCTACTACACACAACACTACTTGATTAATTAATGATGATTAAATGCACACAATCAGATCGTTGGATCTATAAAAGGAGAGCAGTGCGATTCAATCATTATACACGGCCATGTTTGATTGTCAGGATTCTGTCTGGGAAAGTAATCTGATTCCTTAAATTTTAAATTTCTGCGTTTGTTTTAGTTTTTAATCAAACTGGGAAAGTAATCAGAATCCGGAAACAAGGAAAGTTAGTACAACTTTCCAGGATTCTGAATCCTAACTTTTCTTAGGTATTCTTTTTCCCAGTTTTAGGATTCTTACATATTTAAGCAATATAGTGTAATTTTAATAATAATAATAATGATAAATAATAATAATAATAATAATAACAATTACAATGTTTAAAAAATAATTTAAAATTATAAATCATACTTAATTTCACTATATAAATACTATAATTAAAATTATCATAATTATATTTATATTTTATAATAATTCATAATAGTAATAATAATTTATTAAATAATTAAAAAATATAATTATATAATATAAATCTTATAATAAATAATAAATTAATAATTAATCAATAAAGTCATAGTGCAATTTTAATTTATAAAATTTATTCAATCATAATATTCATAAATATTATAATTATAAATAATTATTATATTTATTATTATAATAAATGAATATTATAATACTCCATGTAACTATAATTATAATTATATTATTATATATTACGATGGATAATCCATATTTAAACTATCCATCGTAATAATAAATATAATTATAATAATAATTATTATTATTTGTAATTAATAATTTATTTAAAATTTTATAATATTATTCTTTTTTATAAATAAATAAATAATAAGTATATTTTTAGTTTGGTGTTTAAATTAAATATAAATTTAAAATCTTGATATTTTCCAAATACGGGAAAGTAAAGTTACAGGAATCATATTCCTGGGATTCATTTTCCCAGGAATCATTTTCCTTGCCAACTTTACTTTCCCGCCAACCAAACATGGCCTAATAATAATATAAAGTTTTTTTGCATTAATACCACTTTAACTATATTTTCTCTTTCATATTTTACAAACTTAACATTAAAATTTATATCGTATTCAAACATTCTATTTTCAAGGGACGAATCAAATCAAATACTCCATCCGTCCCACATTTGGAGTCACTTATTGTTATGGCTCGGGTTTTAAGAAAGAGTTGAAGTGTGTAATAAATGAAATGAGATGGTGGAGTGTGCAATAAATGAAGTGAGATGGTAGAGTGTGTAATAAATGAAGTGAGATGGTAGAGTTGGTTGAAGGTGGGTCCCTTTTGACTTTTGATTTTTGTTTTGGTTTATTTTAATGTAGTAATGGCATTTTGATGTAATTTTAATGAAGAATGGGGTAAAATTGTATGACCAAATATGGAAAATTCTAAAAGTGACTCTTAAACTGGGACGGACTTTTATAGCAAAAAGTGACTCTTAATCTGGGACGGTAGTACACAATCTCTGATTTATGTAGGATTTATGATGCAAGCTACATCAGATAACGTTGATGACAATGACAATGTCATGTGTTTGAATTCACACTTGATTTTATTTTTATAACTCATTGTTTGGGCTTTTCTTAAATTCCATAATCTCATTTTATTTTATTTTCTTTTAATTTCATAGGGTTTCCAAACCACTTTAAATTGTGTATTTTGTCGTTTTAGAGTCATTTTTAATCATTACTTGTAATCCTCACATATTGTTACTCGGTAAACACCTCTCTCATAATTAATCAATAATATAATTAATAATCACACACATTTCAAGGCAAAGCTAGTGTAGTTATAATTTATAGCACAGTTGAGAAAGCCAAGCGACCTTGATATTATGTCCAATATAACTAAAATC
Source organism: Salvia hispanica (assembly GCF_023119035.1). Classification (NCBI taxonomy): domain Eukaryota; kingdom Viridiplantae; phylum Streptophyta; class Magnoliopsida; order Lamiales; family Lamiaceae; genus Salvia; species Salvia hispanica. The sequence continues at coordinate 42,315,387 of NC_062970.1, read as the reverse complement.
GTTATTATAAACTCACATAAATCTAAATAAAGCAAATAAACATACAACTTATAAATGAAGTGAACAATCATTCAGCATCTTCTCTTTTCCACATTGTGGTATCAGGTTCACCAATTACAAGAGGAGGAGACGAGACTTCGCCGCCGCAGCGTGGCATATCCGCCGGAGGCGGCAGCATCTTCTCGTTGGGGCGCTCCCCATCTTTGACAATGAACACCACTGCCATTCCCCAACTCACGTGTCGCTCAAAATGGCAATGCATGTACCATACTCCTGCAACTAGGGACGGAACTAGAATTTTAAGGAAGCGGGTGCTGAATTTTAAAATAATACTCCCTCCGTCCCGGATAATTCGCCCCACTTTGACCGGGCACGGGTTTTAAAAAATATAATAAAAAGTGAATTGAAAAAATTAGTGGAATGTGAGTCCTACTTTTATATATTAGTTTTATAATAAAAATGTGAGTAGAAATGAGTTAGTGGAATATATGGTCAACTACAAAAAATGATAAAAAGTGAAATGAGACAAATTATGTGGAACAGACCAAAATGAAAAAATGAGACAAATTATCCGGGACGGAGAGAGTATTAAAATATTTAATTTATTTGTAATAGTATTTTATAATTTTTAGGAGCCGTTAAATTATGTAATTGTATTAGACGGATCATCATGACTTTAAACTATAATAACTTATAGTCTTGTTATCAAATTTTTTTTGAAAAATTATTTCACTTATTTTTGGATCACTTGAATACTCTGCATGCATGTACTTCTAATATAGTACCCCCTCCGTTCCATGTTAATAGAGTCACTTTTATATTTTGGGAAGTTCCAAGTTAATTGAGTCATTTCTATTTTTGGCAAAAAATAATTCTCTCTTTATATCTCTTACTTCCTTCACCATCCATTTAATACACTATTCTTAAACTTCGCGCTGAAAAGAAATGACTCTATTAATAAGGAACGAAGAAAGTACATGGGAGAGAGAGAGAGGACGTCTTTAACTTTACCATCAATATTTTTATAGTAAAAAGGAAGTAATGGTCTCAAAACTTACATTATGACATAACAATATGTATAAAAAAGTACTCCATTTGTTTCGCTATAGTTGAGGCGGAACTTTTGGGCACGGAGTTTTAGAAATTAATGTTGGGTGTGTTAAATAAATAGATAAAAAAAGTAAGAGAGAAGAAAATGTAAAGAGAATAAAGTATAAAGTGAATAAAGTAGAGAGAATAAAGTAAGAGAGAATAAAGTAAGAAAGAGAAAAAAGTTATCAAATATGGAATGACTCAACTAAGAAGAAATTTCCCGAAATGGTAAAATGACTCAACTATGGCGAAACGGAGGGAGTAATATATAAATATTCATAATATTGAAAAATAGATGAATATAAAAAAAGAGACTAAAGAAATGTCCTAAACAAAGTATACACTATAATATTAAGAAGAAGATCACAAAAATATTAAATTAAAAATGGTGCGTGTAAACTTGGAAAGTGGACAGTGAGAGAATATTTATTATTGCATCTTCTTCCTAATAACGTGAAGCTGAATAAATTATTGTACTATTTAATATACTAGTAATTAATTAGATACTTATAAATTTGGGCTTTCATTCCAATCACTAAACCCTAGTGTCCCAAGCTCAACCTAACATATAATTATAATAAAGCCCAGTATGGCTATCTTCTTCCCCAATCTCACACGCACAATTGCTGAGTGCGGCGATGGCGGCCAGGGATTGTGCAGAGCGCGGCGATGGTGTCCAGGGCGGGGATACTGGGTCCGGCACCGGCCAAGCCCCCGCTGGAGCGGCGGCTCGGCCAGTGCTATCTCCGTCCCTGCCTGCAACGTATTACATACCAAAATCGTCAGAACTCATATCAAAAGACTAGTCAATTAATAAAAAAAGCACATTTAGTCTATAATCTGTTGCTACATACCTGGATTGTTGGCCTTAAATCTTATAGCGGTCCATCCCTTCATTGGCACCGCGATGTTCTCCATCAACGGCGGGCCGACAAGATTTTAGTTAGGCAGGTCCCGGATCCTGTTGTAGTTCCCTAACCCGGACCCGACCACGTAGAAGCTGTATCCATGTAAATGCATGGGATGCTCAAAGCCTCCGCCGAGATTGGTTCCTTGAAACACCACTTCCACCGTCGTGTTATATTCCAATATACGAACCGCGGTCCCGAATTCAGACCGACTCTCCTCTTTCAGCGGCGTACCTTGCGTGTAGTTGAAAGAGGAGGCCGGGAAGTCAGGGAAATCAGGGGTGTAAACTCCCCTGATTCCCTTGTAATAAGCTGTGAGAATGTCGACAGTTTTTGGAAGTATCAGTGTCACGTTGTTGACGCTCGAGAGCAGCCTAGTGGACCCCGAGCACGACGGATTAGTACATGGAAATTGGTCCACCGAAAAAGTGTAGAAGAAGGTTTCGTCGACTTCCTTTGGAACGTCCACGTTGTTGCCTGGGCTTTTTAGGCTGTCTGTGAAGCTGATTGATGCGGCCGAGTCGTTGTATTCAGGGAAGGATGGAAGCACCGGTGACGGAGGTGGCGTGTAGTTTCCGACATACTCGATTATTCCAGTGGCGGGGATGGTCACAAATTCCCCGCCACTGGCGTATATTCTGGCCGCCATGTAGTAATGGCTCGGCGGCTGGTTGGCTTCTAGAAGCAAATCTAGGGTTTGGCCAGGCGTAATCAGTACGTAGCGGTTTCGTGTAGGCGCCGTCGGTGCCAACGACGGTGAAGTTGTGGTTGCCAATTTTGAAGAACATGATGTTGTCCATCACACCATTAATTAATTTGATTAGGTACCTTTTCCCATATTCCTCTTGTAACTTGTAGGTATCTGCACCAAAAATAAATAAATAAATTGTTTAATAGTGGTAATTAATTTTATTATTGATCAACTTGGTTTGATCTTGTGAGACTAAATCTTACCTTGTTTAGAGCATGGATACAAGTCGCCTGGTTGGCCGTTGATGAGGAAAGCATTAGAAGTTTCGGGATCGTTTCCACCGACGAGGAATCCCTCAAAGACATCTTCAATCTTAGAATTCCACCACTCTCCTGTAGCATTTCAAATTCATTAGGCATGGTCTCAATGAATTTATCAATGGATCCAAATATGTAGTATAAAGATATTGAGATACCATACCAATGATGATGGGAACATGAGCATGAGGCTTGGGGAAAGGATAAGTCTCCCTTGCCGGAGGTAGAATGACAATGGCGCCATGCACAGAATTTCTCGACCAAGCGCTATGAGCATGCCACCACAATGTGCCTTCCTCGTCCGAGAGGATCATCCGTTGGGTAAATCTTTTGCCAGGTTGAATCGGGCACTGTGTCACATAATCAGCTCCATCCGACCATGGATATCTCGGCATTTTTACTCCATGCCAATAATTACAATGCACTATTTCACCACCATTGCCATATCATATAAAAATCATAGGATAATTTTACCAGTGGATAGATATATTTTGATTGGGTCGATTAACAATATCAAATTCGACAAGATATCCCCTCCTAGCATATACCGTTGGTCCCGGGAATTGTCCGTTTACGGTGATCATTGTCTTTTTGGTGCATAGCCTGTGCAGAATTAACCACCTAAATTAAGTACTCCCTCCGTCCCGGAGTATTAGACTCACTTCTTTTGGGCACATGATTTAAGGAATTGATATTTAAATAGTTAAAGTGGAGAGAGTAAAATATGAGAGAGGGAAAAAGTAGGGGAGAGAAGAGAGAAAAAAGTAGGTGGAGAATAAAATAAGATAGATGCTTTTTGCTAAAAAGGTAAATGAGTCTAATATGTTGGGACATCTCAAAAAGGAAAGTTGGTCTAATACCTTGGGACGGAGGGAGTTACAATTAAGATTAGAAATAGAAACAAAAGCACCAGCTAGAACACTATCATTAATGAGCAAACATATACTTACTTCAAACTTGTAGAATCGCACTGCATTAACTTCTCCAAACACAAGACCTAAGAAGCACAGAATGAAAAACTTCATATGTGAAAACATTTTTTGTCTACTTTGTAAAGTAGTGTGTGCCCTTTTGTGGAGTTGAGATTTTGTTGCAAATTTGTCCATTTATAAGACTTTTTTATGTAGTTGTTTATAGTGAATCAAGTGAGTCATGTTATACACTTTGTTTGTTGTCATAACAATTTACCAATCTATATTACAAGATTCGAATCATTACAACTGAGAAATTATTATCAATCTGCTTAATTTTTCGGATCCTGAGTCAAACAATTGCACAAATTTTCTTTCTTTAATTACCAGGACGTGCTTTTTGAACGTGTTTCGAGATCTTCTTTTAATTAATTATGTAGTATATTAAAATGATACTCCCTCCATTTCGCTATAGTTGAGGCGGAATTTTTGGGCACGGAGTTTTAGAAATGAATGGTGGATGTGTTAAATAAATAGATAAAAAAGTAAGAGAGAGGAAAAGGAATAGAAAATAAAGTATAAAGTGAATAAAGTTGAGAAAATAAAGTAAGAGAGAGTAAAGTAAGAAAGAGAAAAAGTTACCAAATATGGAAATGACTCAACTATAAAGAAACATCCCATCCCGAAATGGTAAAATGACTCAACTATGGCAAAACGGAGGGAGTACAACTTTTTAACGTGCGATTGATTAATTTACATATTTATTAATACTTGTGTAGTGTTGCGTGCCCGTGGTCTGTTGAGTTGAAACAAATATATCTTTATTTAATTTTTTCGAGAAATAATTTTTTAATTTTCTTTTGAAGCTACCTAAGATTTTGATTCCTAATTTTAACTTTACATTTCACTCAATATTGAAATTATATGGTGTTATAATTTTAGTTTTGATTAAAGATTGTCTTCAAATGCAACCAATCCTTAAAAGTAAAGTGCAGTTCAAAATATCTTATTATTTAACGAGCTAAGGGATATGATATGAATATTACTTACCCAGTTTTGAAAAATAGAAATGCTTTCATTTTTTATCCGTTTATTAAAATTCCACTACTTTTTTTTTGGTGCACTTCAATATCCCTTTTCATTTCTAAATTAGTAGTACTATCTCTAATGGGGTGTCGAAGGCTTTTAGCTAGTTATAGAAGTTAACCTAACGGTCAATTACACACAGATCATGACTTTCTAGCTAGCAAGTATTTAAATCTCCGAGGAATAGGAATAGAAAATTAATTACTTGATTCTTATTTTAAGACACCCTATATTTTATAACAAGCTAGAGGCACGACGCAAGACTTATTGTGAGGATATTTTATTTGAGTTCCACGAGCCAAGCATCACGGATCATTGGTACTTAAACTAATCAACATTTTAAAACAGAATGCCCTTGGAGCCTTTTATATTCAAGAAATAAAAAATAAACGATCGTGGATCAATTACGATGAGATCAATCAAGAGGACAGATTTATTAATTGTTGACTATTAGTATATTATTTAAATTTTAAACTGAACTGGAAAAATTGAGGTTAATTATCTGAAATATTTCAAAAAAATATAGGCCATTTAACAAACACTTATATCGTTTTGTTTGAACAATTTTTATTTTATTTTTTTTACCTTTTGCCTTAAGAGTTATTTTTGTCAATCTGTATATTTATTATTTCTCTCTTACTATCCCTCTATCTCTTATTTCTATTTTTTTTCTTTCTCATTTATTTAATTAATTTATTTTAAAATTGTGAGTTATACTTTTAAAGAATGGAATGCTAGCCAACAAATATCAATTGTTTTACAACAAGTTCAAAAATTACAAGATTATGAAACCCTAGCTAAGCAATAAATAGCCCTAAAAAATTATTCAATTATGTCTGAATTCCACAAGTCACAACATTCAAACCCTAAATAATAGTTGTAGAGGAGGCGTGTCACAACGCGGCATCCGGCGGTGGCTGTATTATCTTCTCGTTGGGGCGATCACCATCTTTGACGATGAACACCATCTTCCTACACCAAGTTTGATAATGCTCGAAATGGCAGTGTGATACGATCATGGAGGCCGTGCGTCAAGGATTTCAGCTACAGCTGGATTCAACCGAAATCCATCCTATCGAGATGATATCCGAAAGCTATGACTGCCACCATTGTCTTCGTCTTGGAAACAGCTTCGCGTGGGTATCTTGCATATCCCAATCGGAGTCCGAATGAGGGAGTTATGGCGGTTTTACGGAAGTCGCGCAGAGAAGGCCGGGAGCTTCGGGAAAAACACCCGGCCGGGCATTTTTTACTGTGCAAAACGCCCGGGGACAGGAAAACGCCCGGGCCGGGCATTTTGGCATGTGAAAAACGCCCGACC
>NC_062970.1:41928127-41983233 GCF_023119035.1 Salvia hispanica | reverse complement strand
TAAATCATTGAGAAATATGAATTAACTTCTATTCTCATTCTTGGTTCCGAAACCTAGCACTCCAACTAGGTTTATCTTCCTTTTGTTCTTGTTACAAACGGTGTGCCGAATCCCGATAGAACGAGGTTCTATCAAATTGGTGCTTTCATTAGGTTCTCATCCTCCTATTGATTTCTACCACCATGTCCGTCTTGCCGTCATACTCTCCTCCAGACTCTCCTCCTCGATTTTCTGGCGTTAACCCCGTGAGATGGATTTTGGATATTCAAGAATATTTTGATTATCACTTGTTTTCTGATGTTGACCGTCTATTTTTTGTGAGGTTGTTTTTTGACCATCCAGCATCCGTATGGCTCCACGAGTATCGACGCTCGAATCCTAATTGCTCATGGCAAGAATTTCTAGATGCTGTTTATCATAATTTTGATGAGGATGCCATTTATTTCGCCGAGACGAATAAACTTCTCAACAAAATTATAGAGGGAGTGGCATATTTAGCTAAAAAGGAGGCTATGGCTAAAAAGGAGGCCACATCTGATTATGTCATCAAGCCTGTTGCAACAAAGGATGATGAGTCAACAACAAATGTCAAGTTTGATCCCATCATCGAAGAGATGGTAAAAATTGATGACGAATCGCCTCAAAAGCTGGATGCGTCAATGGTTTTGGTGGAAACCAAATTTCCTCCAAAATCTCGTAGCCCAAAAATCAATGTTGTCATCATTGGTTATGTCACTGAAGTCGCGGAAGAGATCTCATGTCCAAAGACGGATTCTCCATCACTCGTTGCGGTCCTAAACGATACAATTATTTTTGCAGGCGAAGATCCAAACAAAGACAACGAGATGGAAGATTATTTTTCTGACTTCCACCTTGAGGGCAAGACGATTTTCAACCGTGGGGAGTTGATAGGGACCTAATATTCTATTTTATTCCGGAAGGGAACTGATATTCTCTCCGTATATGTATTTAGTTTATTTATATTTTAGTATTATTTAGGAAACATTCTTTATAATTGACAGTAATTTCTTTTCAGTGATTCAACTAAACTATTTTTGTTCCACCTTAATTGTAATTAAGATCAAAGACGAGATGATCCCATCTCTCCCGATTAATTGAATCCATATTGATTTACAGTTTTTAATTTAAATAAAATTGTTAGTGCTATAAACATGCCCCTTTTGACAGGTGCATGAATTAACAGGTTTATACCGTGTTTGGATAATTTTTTTTAATTGGTGGAATCTCTAATGAAAAATTTATAACTACTCGTATAAATATTTGGTGACCTCTTTCTGAAATATAATTGCTAAATGATAAATTAAAATGTTTGCTGTGTGGAGAATGAAGTATTTTTGTTTTATGATAAAAATTTACTCCATTATTTTTGTTTCAATACCTTAATTATTGATAGTTTGATACTTGTAACGAACTTGTATTGCATATATCCACTCTGTCTGCCCTGTCACGTGCATGTGTCGGTCGCTCACGTGGCACACCTCACGTCTTCTGTTTTTATTTTCTTTATCAATAAATGTACTGTTGGCCTTTATTTACGTGAGTTGCAAAATGTTATAAATCGATTTAGGCACATTTAATGACTAATCTAAGGCCACTAAAATGACTTTGGTAAAATGATGTAATAAATTTCCTATCGAAATGTACTCGGTGAATAATGTATTATACATTTATTATTATTAAAAATAAAAAGTATCATTCTGTGAAAATGGGTACTACAATGATAAAATACTACTTACTCCTTAGTATTGAACAGTATTTGAATTGAAGAAAATTTATTACAGAAAAAAGGAAATCTTCATTAATTAAATCCAACGATACCAGCGCTAAGTTGCTGCTATATAGTACTAGTAGTATTATAAATCACTACTCCCTCTGCTCGCAAATAGGAGTATCGTTTTTCCATTTTGGTTCGTCTTCGAATAGAAGTCCCAATTCATAATTACTATAAATGGTAAAGATACCTTATATTCTACTAACTTTCTTCCACCCACTTTTATTAACATTTCTTAAAACTCGTGCGGAATGGGAATGAGAGGGAATACATGTTAATAAATTTAGGCTACTTCCGGCTTGGAATCGGCGATTACGGTTTCAAGAGAAGTGAAAATGTAACGAACCCAACAAATAAGTTAATGATTTCGATTTTGATTTAAAACTGATGTTTTTCTCGGTTTTTCGGTTTTTGCCGGTTTTGGGCTGAATGCATTCGAGTTAGTTATGATGGGACCACTCCACAAAGCACCCAACGCAAATATCAAGTTCAAAACCAGAAAAAACACAATTTGGGGGTTGGAATTTTGCAATATTAGTTTTTTGGCTATAAATGAATTAGTTAGGAGTTGATTGGGCGGCAAGTTTGTTTCGCTTGCTCCATTCATGTCATTGCGGAGTAGGACTGCCTCTGCCTAGATTTAGAGCATCTTAAAATATGGTTTTTGCTAACCAACCAAACAAGATGTTATTTAAGAAATTGTGGGAACGTTTGTAATGAAAAAGGTTTTTTTCACGTCATCAGAAGATAGAGGAGGTGTGACTATTGTTCCTTGCATTGACGACGATCGATTTCTTATAAATACGAGAGAAAATAAAGTTTTTTTTCCTTTATTACGTGATTCATGATATAGTTTTGCTTATTTTTGAATCCAGATGTTATGAGAATTTCATTATTAAAATTTGATTATAGCACCAAATAGATTGTGTATGGGGCCAATCTACTATGTCAAAATATTGCCCTTTTAATACCTATGATTTTTTTTTACTTATCCACAGCTCCTATTCACCTCACCTATATATAGTATAATATTGAGTTTATTTTTATAATGGATTAATCAGGTACAAATTTTCAAAATATAATGTACAATCGTCTGATTTTACCACTCATTTTATATTGAATTTTATTTTCAATAATGTAACCTACAATCTATACATTGCAAACAAATTAAGTACTAAAACAAAACGATCTTTTTAGGTAAGTCAAAAAAATCGATATTCCTATCTTTTTGGGGAAGCATGCAAACATCAAATTTATGTGTTCCAATCATAACGCTATGTCACGCTTGCTACAAAACAATTGCCCCAAATATAACTCTTCCCATCCCCCACCCCATGCACAAAAAGTTCACACACACACGCACAAAGATACACTACTATGTTAAATAAGAAATTAATAAGTGGAGTATATTGGAATGGTATTTGAAAAAATAAAGTTGTGTAACATTTTTGTAAACATCTAGTATAAAATAAATAAATATACAACATACGCAAAAAGAATTGGCCCACTTCCCCCCTCTCCCATTAACGTGGCGTGACATGCACCAATCAATAATTATTTGGGTCACTGAAATATATTCCCACACACTTTGTCACATTTACTTACTCTTAGCTCACATAGAGAAAATAACAAACTTTTTTCCCTATTGATGCATTATTATAACTGCCGGCGGTTATATGTGAGGAATCCAAGGATCGATGATGACTATAGAATAGACGACAGCCAATATATAATCATTGACGGTTGCAATATAACTTATACGATCAAATCTTATTTATTTGATGGAATTATGAAAATTGAGAAATTGCCATATCACGATTCACGAGTCAATACTCCATATAAATTCATAATTATCCTGATAAATGTTGTTTTATTTCCAACGATTAACTTGAAAATGAATAACGTGACATTTGATAAAACTTAAATTTAACTATTATAGACAGTTGGCTCAAAATATATTCGTTTAACAATTTAAACATTGGCCTAATCATAATTTCAGCATCATTATGAGGCGACAAGGCGTAATTAGTCGATGCCGTAATTTTATGGTTTGCTTTAGTTCTCCTTTGATTAGTAAGAATTTCAGGAAAAATTAAATAAGTTTAAAAAGGCCCACAAAGTTATCAAAGCTTTAAATTGATGATTAATTGTGCCCACTCAAAAACTATTACTACAACTTCATATGTAATTCAATCTCATTTAGTCATTTTATTGTATTAAGACTATATCGTGATCTATGATGATGCTATAATGTATTACTACTATATTTTTACGTAGACTATATATAGTGAATATATTTATTTAATTATTTAAATTTAACCATACAATGGGACACGAAGTATTAATGTTGCTTCTACCAAATTGGTAAAGACTTTTTTTTGTGGGGTTCTAAAATAAATGAAAGGTAGATTTTGTAGGCCAAGTTTTGTTACCAGAAAATTGGCAGGTCGTTGCTATTTAACCATCTCCACATATTGGATGAAAAAAATTCATCTTCACAACTTTTTTCTTCTTCAATAAAGTAACATGCATCCAATTAAAGTATAGGTCTCTCCCATTACTCGAAAGAAAATAATATAAATAAATATTAAACACTAAACAAGACAAACCGAAATCATGCTAGATTTCGGAGTTTTGTTTTTTTTCACTTCAATGGCAATTTTCTATAATTGTACTATTCCAAAAAAAAACAAAACTCAAAATTGTGGGTATTCTTTTCTATATAAGAAGTCTAGGAATAAGAATAGAGACATTTAGGATGGAAATAGGTACATGAATCATCAACTATATATAACTAGGAAGTATTAAGTTCACTTTTATGAAATTAATTAACAATAACCTTAATTTTGTTCAAATAAAAATGACATAGTGACGTCACACCACAAAAATTAAGTTTTTTGGGATTCCCTTTTCTTGGTAAGTTTCCTAACCAACAACCGGTTGGAAAAAAAAGTACTACTACTACTTGTTAACTAATTAGTCATGTCATAAATCTAATGAATTGACAAAAAAAGCACTTGTTTATGGGACATGAAGTTAAAGTTTGAAACAAATTAGTATTAATTTTTTTTTTTGAAATTATATGTATTAAACAAAAAAAATAGAAAAAACAGAGTAATTGCTGATTAAAACAACCTACATACAACGGTACGGAGGTATCCAAAGTCAACAAGCATTAATTATGTTACTTTATTCTAAATTAAATTTCACCATATGAGGGAGTAATATAAGTAGTTCCCCATATATATTAAAATAACATCAATTTTAGCCATACACAATGTTAGGCCTTGGGGAAACGTACATGGGCATATATATATATTTTTTATTTTTCTCTACTTCCCTATTGAAAAGAAAGTAACTTAAGATCCCTCCTTAATCAAAATTATATGTATCGAATAAAAACATTTTAGTATATATATAGTATATAGTAAGTTACCCAATGATCAGTTTTTATATTCATATTATCACTCCTTTTATCACCATGTACTATGCCAAATAAGTACTACTATTAATTAATTTCTCAAAGATTGTATCCGTAACCGTATAATACATGAATACGATATATTATACATTGAATTAAATGAAATTGTTTTGGTGTATGGCCACCACCATGTCTCCCTACCATACACATGGAGAACATGGACTTCAATTTCATCCATCCAATCATTTTCTCCCACCCAAAATTTGTTCAATAATCAATCCAAAATATTCATTTGGATAATTTCATATTCCTAACAATACAACTAGTTTGGGTGTTGATCATAAAATACCCCTACCAAGTGCATGTGCATGTGTGCACCATGTGCTAAGTTGGAGTCATGCCCATCAACCATCACATCATTATAATTCATCTTAATACATATGCATGTAGGGATGAGAGGTTTAGGTTGTTTTCTTATGTAATTAATGAATATGCTGTATAATTTAATGAACTTGTATTAAAAACCGTTGGATTATAATACAAATATATGATAATGAACCTTTTTCTTAACCACGGTTGATTACGTAACAAATTTAGTAATTTTATACATTCGATGTAGTTATAACGCATTAGGAATATTATCAACATATTGAAAAAATTATGAAGTTTGATTTATGTTTCAGTGTCACAATTTTAAAAAGGTGTTAATTATACATCACAATTTTGATATTTTTCTCAACCATCCCGTTAATTTAAAATTGGAGGATTTTGTGCATATCCTAAAAGTCACAATAATTTGGAGTATTTTTCAGACTTAAACCAATGGCTTATGTGAGAGATATTTGTATATGCACTAAAACAATTGTAGATTTCGGCTTCTACCGTTATACGTTCCTCCAAATCAAATCAATGTGATAACTGAGAATCTGAGAGCATGTAAAGTTGTGATATAAGTAATATACCTGTCTATTTAAAAATTACAAAATTTACCGACAATTTATCCAATATACTACTAACTCATTTTAATATTGCAATAATATACATAGGCCTTAGTTGTTAAGTACTAGTATTTGCTTTATCGTATTTATTTAAGCATGTGTTGAATACTTTGAATTATTCATTCCATGATAGCCCATAAATGTTTGAAGATAGAAGTATCTAAATTTTACCCAAACACAACATAATTGTCTTCGATTAGGGCTATGAGTGGACCAATGTGTTAAATTAAAATGCAGCACAGGCTGTTTTAATTTTATCCATTAATTCAAATCAAATATTGAAGTCAAAATAAATATAAGCTATGAAATTAATTTGGAGTTGCATGTGTGTTGGCACAAGAGGAGGCAATGACAGAAATGAGAAAGCATAAGTTACCACACAAAAATAAAAAGAAAAAAGGAAAATGTTTATGTGTGTAATGAATTATACTTTGGTGTATATTTCACTTCAACTAATAATTAATATTCGGAATATAAGGCCAATAAAATATTGAAGAGATGTTTAAGAAGCACCTTGATCAATGTTTGTGAATTATATATAATCCAGTACATAAACTAATTAATTTATTGAACTTCTTGTATATTTAAATGCAATTCTCTGTAATACAATTATTTGAACTTTTAAAATTGTTTCAAGATTATGTTGTGGAGTGATTGATGGCTTTCGCTTTTCCAACCGGCCACGTATCAAATTTGCCAGCCTAGCCATTTTGTTATGAGAATATAAAGATAAATATGAGGTGTAATCTTAATATTAGTTGTATTTTGATTCAACATTATTTAGGTCAGTACATTTTTTTTTTCCAATTATTCATCATAAACTTATTTATAAAGGAAGAATTATAATGCGATATGTCTCTGAAAGGTTGTGGTGCTGCGTGTGTTCAAAAAGGAAATAACAGGTTCCCTAGATCCAGCAAATCCACTAGATCACGCGGTCTAGGAATTCGTTAGTCGCAAGGAATCCCGGTCGTCGGACACACATAGCACCTTTTTTTTTCAAAAACCCTCAACCACTTTACTAAACCTAGTATAGAGAAGTAGAGATCGATCCCACAGAGAAGGATGCGTAATACTCATGTTCAACGATTTGGGTGTTTTTTTGGTGTTGGCTGCTGCCACGCATTTTCTTGGGTTGAGGAAAACAAATTAAACTTGACTTGGGAATCTTTAAAACTCCTACACTAACAGCTAGACCTATACAAAATTATAAAGGAACGTTGCAAAGGAATTTAACTGCTTAACACTTGATCTAAGAAAACTGCTTCACTACTAGACCTAGGAAACAACCGACTGTGGGGACCATGACTGAAAAAAAAAAACCAAAGTACGAACGAAAAGTTGGCAGAATAACTAACTCTCGTACTAACTAACAGCGACATCGTCTTCTACAACCAAATTGCGTAAAACTCATAAGAAATTCAACATGAACGAAATCAACAGAGCAAACTAATTTAAAATCAAATCTATGCATGAACTACGAAGAACTAAACAGATCTGCAGACACTAGACGAAGCAAAACAGAAAACAAGAAGAAAACTCGAATTCATTTAACAACTTTCTTTCCTCACGTCGAATCCAACCTCAGACGCTAAATCCACTCCGGATCCAAGCATCCAACACGAACTCCAACCAACAGAAACTCTTCATCACTTCAGATTCGAACAAAAAAAACTCCAAACAGTAAATAAACCACAGATCTATCACCGAACTTCCATATCAACCACCACAACATCAAAATAAACAGAGATCGACAAAATACTTGTAGAAATAAACTAACAGCAGAAAGATCTATGCAAATCGACTTGAAATTCAACTGCTAAACGCAAATCAACAAAGCGAGAAGACAATAAGAATCATCAACAACCAGGTCGACTCCCAAAAGTGAAGTTCGACGGTAAAAACGAGCAAAACAACTTAAATTAAAAGGAATTGTATCTTCGTCCACACTCGGACGGTGTTGCCAACCACGAAATTTCTAAGAAAATAACCTTCCGTTCCCGACTACCCCAGATCTCTCATTCCCAAGTGTGTGTAATATGTGTGAGCTAAGAAGAGTGAAAAAAAAAAAGTGTCCTCAGGTTCGTTGCATGCTCTTCTATATATAGGCGTTGGAGTGGGGCCCAGCGAGGTATAGATAAGACTTTGTTGCCCTCAGCTATTGACTCCTCTGTCACGCCAATTTTCCTTGTAAATCCTGCTCACTTCGTTCCTTTCCTTCGCTAGACCATCTCCTTCCTTACTTCCTTGATCTAGCGATTTTCTTCACACACCTGGCTTAGGAAACGTGTTAGACCCAGCAATTTATAACATTTTTCGCACATTACCGATGCATGAAATTAGCCTTATCAGTCTCTCATGCCATAATAAAAAAAATTGAGCTTGATGAGATTATAGTATTAATATTCTTAACATAAAATTCTATTTTATTTAATGGAGTAATAATATTCTTTTTTTTTTCAGTTAGAAATTGCAGTTAAGTGTTTGGGACAATATAACCGATCAAGGGATAGTAAAGCCCGGAGGAAACTTCGCGAAGAGTTCTATTACTATTAATGGGTGAGTCCGGATTCAGTCCCATTATAGATATCTCATTCACCATATATATCACACCCCTAATTTTATTATTTTAATGATATTTCATATAAAAATGAATTATTAGTGGAGTATAACATAACACATAGGGCATGTTAGGGCATGTTTGATAAGTTAGTAATACCAAGATAGAAAATTATATATGGACATTTCTAATTGTTTGATATCATAGTTAAGCTTAACTCAAAGCCCAATATAAGCTCAGGGCCCTATCTAATCTTACCAATTTTATAACATTAACCTTGTTTATGTATCTCACCAATTTGTCAAGTTAAACCATGTTATTTAATATACAATACAAATTTAGATAATTTCTTTTCTATCAAACAACAACGGAAAAAAATTATATCTTTGCATATCTTGACATGGAGCCCGTATTTCTTATCTTGTTTTACATATCTTCTCATATCCCATCTTTTTAACTATATGGAGTATTAACCCAATTAATATTTATCTAATAAAAGTGTTAATAATTCTAAAAAACAATTACATATCCTCATTTCATGCAATAAATTTATTCTATTAAGTAAATATTTAACTAAATAACATAAAAACTAAAAAATAATACATGGGTTGAAATAAAAATAGACCACTAAATATTACCTATACAAAAAATGGAGTATTGAATGTCACCCGACATCCAAAACAAGAATTCATACAAAGTTATTTGCTACTGTATGTTATGAATACGCATTAAATTTATTTGAGAAGAATTTTACTTCACATAAGTTAAGTGATATAACTTCAATTGAAAGTTTTGTCGACGGCTTTAAATTTCGAAGTCCTACCTCTTTTATAATCGATACTATAAGTATAACTATTCATGATTCGACATTAATTACACCGAGCCATATCCACATAGTAATTTTGAATCTAGATCACACAAAAAACTTTACTTTACTTTTATTTTATTTTTATTCTCCTGATTCCTAAACTATTTTCGGGTAATAATAGCGATAATATCATGACATGTTTCGATTTTTTTTTAATTTCATTATTAGTTACTAATATCATCGACTTTTGCGTATTATGTTAATTTTCCCATTTTCTCTTATGTTCTCATTTTGATCTATTCAATTTTATTCATTTGGATACGAAGCAAAACGAGTTACATGACTAAACACAAGCTTTATGTAGTTTTATAAATAAAATAATTTTATTTGAAACAACTACTAGTACTATAAAAGAAAAATAAGGGACAAACATTAAAAAAAAAAAAAAAAGTTAATTGACAATACACATCCTAGCATTATTCGACTATATATCTCGTCCACAAAATTTGGGTATGAAACAAACAATGTGGATGGACTTATGGAGTATGTAGAATGAATATGTATTTATTTACTTCATTACAGCATTAATTATTACCTTCTGCACGCAGATTTAATTTTTAATTAGGTAATCACAAAGGCGACAAAATAGGAACGTATCAACATATAAATCAATAAATAAAGTTGGGTAAATAATGGTCCGGGCTCCAGAATCATCGAATAAATAACAAAAATACTTTTTTCAATAAATTTTTTTATTATATTAACATGTTGAAATAATAGCTATTCATTTATAGGCATGATTGATATACAAGTTCTTTTATTCTACTGCTCTATATTTATCAAAAGAATTTATTAATATTGTTAATATGTGGTATTTCAGCTCCAATCAAATGTGACATCCTTATATCCAATTTAATTTTGAGAATCTTGTGGGGCAAACCAAAATATCGAACAGTATAGTCCAATTATTTTTTGGATTTTTAGCATTGTTTTGTTTTTTCTATATACTGGTGGAGTATAATTTAGCTGTATGTATAAAACTTTGTCTTCAAAATACATATGGAATTTATTAGTGGGGCTACGAGGATATAATCAAATATTTAAAATTTTATTTAATTTACGTATGGGTAATATAGTTTAGATAAATTAGGTTTATTATATAAATTTTTCTTATGCTCTATAATGACATCTAATTACGGCCCAAAGTAATGGGCTGAGACGATGTAGAGAACTCACATACTATAATTAATATTTCAAAAACTTTTAGTGTAAAAAAATTGCATCGGTGCATCTTTTTATAGCTATATCTTCTATTAGGACGATTTTGAACCACTATAGCAATATCATCATACGCTTACCCAAGTTTTACTATATCCTCTTTCAAAAACAAGAACTTTTTGAAACATCATATATTTTAATGCGTAATTAGTAAAGTAAGATAGATGAATATAAAAAGTAGTGATAGTGTAATTGGATTGTGGGGTTCACTTTTTAAAAAAGAAAAATGAAAAAGTTTTATTTTTAAGAGATAAAATAAATGAAAAGAATTTCTATTGACAGAGATAGCAATATAATTTTTCATTTTCAGTTCCCGCTAAAAGACTGCTTTAAATACAATGGGCCTCCGCAGACTTGAAATGGGCCCAATTATAAGGACAGGAAATTTGGATAATCCAATTTCATTGAAATTGACATTATAGGCTCAAATCTTCAACATAAATAACATTGTTTCAGAAATAACATTAAAAAATAGCTGCAATTACAAGGACAAATAATGATATTTGACTCATATTTTCAAGTTTCTAGTTATTTCAATTGAGCGTCGGAGCACAAGGAGTGAAGTATAGTGTATAACCTTTAATTTATACTCCTTTATGCTTCTTCTTGTAAAATATTCGACTAATATTTGAAGTTACTCATTTCTCTTCTTTTTTTTTGGTAGATTTGTGAACCATAAATAATTAAAGTATATAATATAATTTTGGGATTAATCGTTGTTAGTATCTATAATAAAATACTATGAAAAACTAACGTGATATATGAATAATTAAGTAAGACTCCCTCATTCCACAACTAACAATCATATCTTTTTTAATATGTATTGTTCATAAAAATTAGTCACCATCTATTGTGAACAAGTTTCAATCTCTAACATGGTGTACATCATTCTACTAACCAACCAATTTCAGTTTTTACTTTTAGAAAAAAAATTTATTGGATGAATAAAATTAAATAATTAACCTATCATAATTTATCATATCTAGAATCTCATGGGGATAAGAATATTCCACGAATCAATAACTATCATCATCTCATTCGATAGTACTACAAAACAATGGTCGTTAATCGTGCAACTGAAGTTTATTATAATAAACGCATGTAAATGTACAAACACCAAAATAATATTGAAATGAAAGAGTACGAAGTTAAATTCAATTAAACAAGTATCCAATGTCATAAACTACTGTCTGAGTTGCGTATTATTCCACATAAACTCAGCTATCTCGGTCCGGGTCTGGTTCCATGCTGGGGTAGATTCAACTGCATCAACATATTCCCGACCATCTCTTGCCGGCCCGGCTGAAATGTCCCCATTTGTGTGATCAAGGTCCTCAAGGTCCACAGTTGCATCACCTAGTTCCAACTCCACTGGATCAACTTGCATTTGGCTTCGAATGAAATTATGCAGAATGAAGCATGCCATTATGAGGCGCGTTTGTGTTTCGATCGGGTAGAAGCTGGCACTACGTAATATCCCCCACCTCATCTTCAGAACCGCAAAAGCACGTTCGATGATATTCCGCGCCATGGTGTGCCTCATGTTAAACAATTCTTGAGGGTTTTGGGGCTTATGCGCAGCAGGTCCCCACTCCTTCAAGTGATACCGCACACCTTTGAATGGTGTGAGGAATCCTTCGCTGTTTGCATATCCATTATCGCACAAGTAATAGCAGTCTGAGTGTGGAAAGATGAGAGCTGTAAGTTAGAAACACATAGTATCCATAACCGCATCAACCGATCGCAGACTACAACCTAGCTTTCGTACCTTTAGGGACACGTAGATTGTCAACTTCTCGTGTGACAGCATCACGTAGAACACGAGCATCAGCGGTTGATCCCTCCCACCCAGGTAGGACGTAGACAAATCGCATAAACCGATCACAGACAGCCAAAGTATTGGTGGCGATGTGGCCCTTTCGTGTTCTGTACCGCGGTGCATCCCCAACACTCACACGGACGTCGATATATGTTCCATCCAATGCCCCTAGACAGCCCTAATAAAATACGAACAGTCAAGTCGATCTAAATATATTTAAGATATACATTTGTGTAAAACATATACAGTAACGTTTTGTTGATAATACCTTGAACCATTTCCAACGGGGATCGTCGCAATTCTCGTCCACGGGCGTGGGTTTAGACATGAATACCTCATGAAGTCCAATCACCCATCTCAACACCTCATGAATATATCGAGAAACGGTCTGACCAGATCGTATAAAATCATACCCTACTATCCGATTCTTTTTGTGATGAGCGAGGAGGCTCAAGAGCATAGACACTTGCTCTTCCAAGCTTACATATTTCCGATCGCCCAAACCCATGCGCTCACGTAGAAGCAAGCAAGATTGTTCACACAGTCCGTGTCAGTAGAACGCACCAGCCTATCCATACGTCGAATTTGCTCCGGTATCCTGTCTAGCATATCAATAACCACGGTTGTATCGTCTTCATTTTCACTAGTCCTCCGCCGACTAAAATACTCAGCCAAACTGAGCAGTAGCAAAGATTGTTGGCGCTGCCGACGAACCAAATCTTCAACGATTACCAAGACATTTTCAATTTCCTTTCGTTTTTTTTGTACCCGATCCATGCCTGTGAACAACTACAACACAGAGCGACCAATAGCAGTTAAAAAGCATTGCTACTTGTATTCATTTGGAAAAGCTAGCTTATCGCTTTTATCCAGGTAGATATTTTCCATCAAGTTACAAGTTTGAAAAAAATCACCTAGTACCAGAGAGTGTACAATGAACATAAATGTCACAAACATACAGGTAAATCGACCTTCAAAATGGGTTAAAGATAGTCAAATTTTCCCATTCAATCAATGTGCAAATCAGATCGGTCAAAAATAATAAAAATAAATAAATTATTACAGGGACAAATCACACGAACACATCAAAGAGGATAATAACATAATGAAATTGAATTACAATCGAATTGTAGTACCTAAACCCCTTAAACCACCTCATAATTCAAATCTAAGCTCATTTGCATGTTCAATCAAATTGGGGGTAAATGATAAATGTTGCAGACAACAACCAGATACCAGCGACAACGACTATGGAGCTCGAAAGTCTACGGAACAACCAAAATGGTTTGAATTGCCGACCTTTATGGCGTGCAAGCAATGGGCTTTGAGCAGATTTGCGGCGACGGCAGATTTGTTGCGGCGACGGCAGATTTGCTGCGTGCGAGCAATGGGTTTCGAGCAGCGAAGGGGATGGAGAGAGAGGGTAAAAAAGGGAAGAGGAGGTGTTGGTCTGCTCAAACAATGAAACTCCGTCTACTAAACCAACTATTTTGGGGGTTAGAGTTACCCATTAAATTGGGTTAGGTAACATTTATTTTCAGCGGGCCGACTTTTTTGGAATGAGCTTGATAGAAAACAACTCATGCAGACAAACAATGAGTTGTTTAGTCCACGTCAGCATTTTCCATCCTTAACCTACTCTGCTCATCTAATCAAACATGCCCTAAATGTACAATCTCATGAGGTGTTTGTAGCTTCCAACTACCCCCAAAAGGCCCCTTTCCGCCGGTAACTTGTTGTTTCGACCATCTTCGAAGGACCCTTTCCAATGATAATACACTGTTTCGACGCCTAGATATATTGCTACATATTGTTTCACCACGAGTTACATTGTAATCTGTACATGTACGGTTATTTTTGTTACAACTTTCAACAATCAATCCCAACCCCAACCAACAAAATCCTCAGAATCGTAACCGCCAGTTTACGAACCACGGGCATGTCTACCTATTGTGCTACCTACTAAGGGCTCGTTTGTTAGACTATCCATGTTACGACTAGTTAGGATAATGATCATTAGGGATGTTAATCGGGCCGGCCCGTTGGGTTTCGGGCCAACCCTACTCGGGTTGCGGGTCAATCGGGTGCGGGCTTGCCGGTTGTGATTTCTTTCGGGTTGTAAAAGTTCAGCCCTAACCCTAAAAGCTCGGGTTCCGGGCTAACCCGACGGGTTAATCGGGTTGCTACCAATAAGGTTAAGGCTCGAACAATCCAATAAATCATGATGAAAATTAGTTATATTTATAAAATATAAAATATTTAATTATGATAAATTTGATATATATGCTTAAACTCAACCATAAAATACTAGTAATATTTGTGATATTTCGTGAAATTTTAATGCATGTTAAAAATTTAAATATTCTTTTAGTGAGATTAATTTATTTAACAATTATTATATTAATAAAAGTTCAATATATAATTTATATATTTACCATAAAATTGAAAGTTATCTTTTTTTAGTTATCTATGTCATAAAATTAGTCAACGAAGTGTCGAATTAGGAGTAAAAAATTGAAAAATATAAATTTTACCGGGTTATCGGGCCAGCCCATCGGGTTTTCGGGTCTGGCCCTAACGGGTTGCGGGTTAATCGGGTGAGAGCTTATTGGGTTTTATTTTTATCGGGCTAGAAATTTCCGACCCTAATCCTATAAATTTAGCGGGCTATTCGGGCCAGCCCACGGGTTGCGGGCTACATTGACATCCCTAATGATCATGATATTCATAGCTTGTGTTCTTTATATTTCTAAATAGTGTGCTTGTTGGTTTAATTAAAACATTAAGCTACCTTTATTTTATATTTAGTGCAAAGATAGAATACCATGCTAGGGGAGTGTTATATTGCTAACTCAATGCTTAATTGTTAACTACAACTCAATAATAGCCATTAGATATTCAAATTAAAGGCCTAGATCATTAACCACAAAATGTCAATACGATCAACAAAAAACGTCAATAAGGCTATAAGATTAATTCCAATAAAAATCAATAGGGGTATTAATGTCAAGTTAGTTATAACTAACTTTTAAAAGAAATCCCAAAACTTTAAATTCATATAACATATATCAAATTAAAGATAATTTTATAAGGATTCTAACGATATACTACATGCATATGTTCCGACGTCAAAATTTTTTAAAAAAAAATCTAGAATTTTCGTATTTTTCGTACACAGGCTAATGTCAATACAGCTAAGATAATATGTCAATATAAAGCATATGCAATGTCAATCCTAAATTTGTGTTGTCATTCTCAAAGCATTGTGTTGATATTTTCGAAACGCTATATTGACATTTTCATCCAAAACCCTAATTTGGCGTTTTTTTTAAATTTTTTTCGATTTAATTAATAAAAACGAAAATTACACGTGGCAAATTGTACACCACACGTTTTTAAAATCATGCCGCCTTAAATTAGTTGTAGTTAGCAATTAAATGATGAGTTAGCAATTGATCACTCCCCTACCATGCTAAATTTTATATAGGCTAAAATAGTCTCAATAATATGTGGAGTAGTATACACAAATTGAGAGTGAAAAAGATGGAGGACAACTTAATAATTTTTTTCAATTATCTTAGTTTAATTTGTAAAGTTGTCACTATAACCCACTAAAATTGTAGGTTAATTTTCTAGGTTGAAACATGCGCTTTAAGGCGAATATCTCCGAGCCAAAAAAATAAGATGGGCTATGAGCTAAGACTAATATGAATATCAAACACATAATTAAAACTAGATGAGAACTGAGAAGATATAACGTGCTCTAATATAGCTATGTAGCTACCAAACGACTTCTAATGGTTTTTCTTGATGAATAAGCTGTATCATTACCATATGTCACAATTCAAATATAATCCATATTTTATTTATATATATAAAGTACATATACTCCTATTAAAATATAATCCATATTTTATTTATATATATAAATTTTCCTTATGCTCTATAAAGACATCTAATTACGGCCCAAAAATAATGGGCTGAGATGCAGAGAGCTCACAAAATATAAATAATATTTCAAAACTTTCAGTTTCAAAAAAAAAACATCGGTGCAACTTTTTATAGCCATCTTCCATTTTAGTCGATTTTGAACCATCCATGCATTTTTGCAAATTTTCATTTTTTCTCTTACAAAATAAGTTTCAAAGAATATGTCACGCTAACTTCGAACTTCAACCACACTACCCACTAGAGCAATATACACACACATTTGGTTGTGGATTTTTTAATCTAAGCATAGTGTCATCATATATTTCCGTTAAAAGACTGGTTTTATTACGATGAGCGCAAGTATAAGGACATGATATTTGAAAGACTGGAAAATGTATCACGTTAAAGTGTCATCTAAAATGACATCTATGACAACCAATTTCACTTTTTTTAATCTATTTTTCACAATTTTTTCAATTGGGGAATAAAATTAAATAGTCAACCTATGACAATTTAGCACATCTAGAGCATTGGATAAGAATATTCCAAAACTTTATTATCATCATTCAATAGACAAAAACAAAGCAGTGGTCGTTGAAACGTGCAACCGAAGTCTGTAATAAACTAATGGAAACTATCACAATAAAAACATGAAGAAAATCAAATTCAAGAGGACCCTTATAATGGTTAATCTCAAGATGTTTCCACTTTTCCTCGCTCTGACGTTCGTGGTCACAAACAAGGTGTTTGCTCAGCACATTCCGACCACCCTCGAAGGCCCCTTCCCGCCGGTGACCCGCCGTTTCGACGCCTCTCTGCGCCGCGGCAGCGATGACTTGCCCATGGATCATCCTCGTCTCAGGAAGAATGTCACCTCTAATTTCCCTGACCAGATTGCTCTTGCCTTGTCCACCCCTTCCTCCCTCTTTGTTTCTTGGATCACTGGTAATTAATCATTCTTCTTTCTTATTCTAACATTTTAGTTGAGGTTTTAGTGTGTGATTTTGTTGAATGAAAAGGGGATGCAAAGATTGGGGTGAATGTGACTCCACTTGATCCCACCTCTGTGGGTAGTGAGGTGTGGTATGGGAAAGAGAGTGGCAAATACACCTCCAAGAAAAGTGGGATTTCTTTGATTTACAACCAGCTCTATCCATTTGAGGGGCTCTTGAATTACTCCTCTGGCATCATTCATCATGTCAAAATTGATGGTAATTCTTGATCATTCACATTGAATTAGGCTGGTTTGAGTTCAAGAAAGTCTCAAGGATGTTGTGTATTTGTGTTGGCAGGGCTTGAGCCTAGGACAAAGTATTACTACAAGTGTGGGGATAGTTCCATTGATGCAATGAGTGAGGAGCATGTGTTTGAGACAATGCCTTTACCCAGCTCTGAGAACTACCCTTGTAAGATAGCAGTGGTTGGAGATTTAGGCCTCACTAGCAACTCCACCACCACCATTGATCATCTCATTTCTAACAATCCCTGTCTGGTTTTGATGGTTGGGGACTTGACATACGCGAATCAGTACCTCACCACCGGAGGGAAGGGCGCCTCTTGCTACTCGTGCGCCTTTCCTGACTCGCCCACAAGGGAGACTTACCAGCCGCGTTGGGACGGGTGGGGGAGGTAAAAGAAAGTTGTGTGTTTTGAGGCTTTTTTTTTGTGGTGGAATGAGGCGAAACGCGCTGTGGTGCAGGTTTATGCAGCCCTTGACGTCGAGGGTGCCTATGATGGTGATCCAAGGGAACCATGAGATTGAGCCTCAAGCGAATGACATGTCGTTTGTTTCGTATACGAGTAGATTCTCTGTCCCGGCAGAGGAGTCGGGTTCGAACACCAAAATGTACTACTCTTTTGATGCAGGAGGTGTGCATTTTGTGATGTTGGGAGCTTATGTGGACTACAATAAGACAGGTTTAGGTTTGATTAAATTGGTAGTACTAAATGGTTAGAGAAATGATGGGTGAGAGATGAGTGGCATTTGTTTGTTTAATTAGGTGATCAGTATGCTTGGCTGGAGAGAGACCTTGAGAATGTGGACCGTGGCACGACCCCGTGGCTGGTGGCCGCGTGGCATTCGCCTTGGTACAACAGCTACTCGTCTCACTACCAAGAGTTCGAATGCATGAGGCTGCAAATGGAAGCACTTCTCCACAAATATGGAGTTGACATTGTGTTTTCTGGTCATGTATGTTAGTAGTTTCTTTATTTCTTGTTGTGTTAAAGAAAGTGACGGTGCAGTGGCTGCAGGTGCACGCGTACGAGAGGATGAATCGGGTCTACAACTACACGTTGGATCCGTGTGGGGCCTTGTACATCACGGTTGGGGATGGGGGAAACATTGAGAAAGTTGATGTTGATCACGCGGATGAGGAGGGGAAGTGCCCTTCTCCAAGTGACAACGTGCCCGAGTTTGGGGGCGTGTGCCACACAAATTTCTCGTTTGGAGCGGGGAAAGGCGGATTCTGCTGGGACAGGCAGCCCGAGTGGAGTGCCTTTAGAGAAAGCAGCTTCGGACATGGCGTGCTCGAGGTTGTGAACTCGACTTACGCACTGTGGACTTGGCATCGGAACCAGGATATCTACAAGGAGAACAGCCGAGGCGATCAGATTTACGTCGTTCGACAGCCTGAGCTGTGTTTGGCTGGATCTAAGGTAGACAAAAGCTAGGTAGATTCAATGTGTGAAATGTAGTCCTTTGTTTTGTAACATTTTGATTCAACAGAAAATTGGAGTGTCCCCTGCTTTGGCACCATCATCAAATGCTGCTGCTGTTGTTGCTGCCTTTACCAGTCCTTTGCTAGTTACAATTTTGTATCACTTGCTTGCTTTTTCTCTCCAAACATGTATGATTTGAAGCAAGAACATGTATCCAAAATCAAATTCCACTAACTTATTTAAATCCACATTCTATTGTCATGATTAAACCTACAATGCATAAAAAATTTCACTCATATTTTTATTAGTTTTTATAAAAAATTGGGCTGAATCAAATTGAAATACTTTCTGAAAAATTTCACTCATATTTTTATTAGTTTATTTAGTTATAGAAGTTGGGAGCAATTGTGGCGCCAATTATTTTTGCATATTTCATATGCACAAATGTTTCGATATTCCGAAAACCATGGAACGCCCCTTTTCTCTACCAATCTTCGCATCGCAACCCAAACCCCAATTCTTCAATTCCTTTCCCTTTTCCCCAACGTCGAATTCCACCTTGATTTTTTTCCAGAAAATATAACAGAAAGATGGGGTAAGAACTTGATCAGATTTTTAAAAAAAGGTAAAATTCGGGGTTTCCAATTATCTCCTCGTTCTAATTTTCATTTCCCCTCTTTTAATCTTGCGTAGGAGCATAATTTTTCCTTGGTTGCTCAATACTTTGTAGTTTGCATGAATTAAGGTCGAATTGTCTTACTATATTGTAATTTTACGATTGATCGGATTATTCAAACATCTCACACGATTTTCATTTTCTTTGGATATAGTCTTTGTTGCTCCAGATATTTAATACTGATATCGCGAGCAATTGGGGCGTTAATGGGTTGCTGCGTGATTGCTGAATAATTATCGAAGGGTTTTAAGTTGAGGTTATCGTTGGAACGATTTAAGAGTTGCAAATTTGTTGGTGAATATAATCAGGAATCTGAAAATGCCGTTGTTAAATGAATGGTGGTCTATTGTTTCGAGCATCGGTTGCTAGCTCAGTCATTACATCAGATGATATAGGCGTAGAGCCATCGTGAGGGTTCGTTTTGAATAGATAGGTTTTACTGGTAAGGCGGCATGATATTTTTAGATATACGGAAAGAATCATGGATGGCTGTGGAATTGATCTGTGTGCGTAGACATGGGAAGTAAGTTCTGTGAACAGACTGATGCTGATTATCAGAACAGTGGAGTTAAAAGCCCGCCTAACATATGTGTGCTGACAGGGGAGGAATTTTTAGATGAATTTTTGAGGGACCGCGTTGCATCTAGGAGAGTGCCTGTTGCAAATGACACCGATCAGATCCCCTCGAGCAAACCAGGCTATGATGTTGCTCAGGATCACCTTGTTACAAGTATTCATGATACTCGGAAAACAGATGCCGAGAGTTGTCCAGATTATGTAGATTTATCTTCTGGTGAGGGGAATGGAGTCGATATGAACGGATCAAATGCATATTACAAGGAATTGCATGTGAATGGACAGAACCACAGAAGGTGTTCTGGGGATTTGGATAGAGGTAGTCCATCTGGTCCACTTGTTTACTCATCAGAGTCTCCTCATTCAAATCAGAGTTATAGTAAGGGATCAGAATGTACAGACAGTTCGTTTTCAAGAAAATTAAAACTCCTCTGCAGTTTTGGAGGAAAAATATTGCCAAGACCAAATGATGGGAAGCTTAGATATGTTGGTGGTGATACAAGGATTATATCTCTTGAGAAAAATGCAACCTATCTGGAGCTTCTGAAAAAAACAATGGCGATTTGTAAGTACCATAATACAATCAAGTACCAACTTCCAGGTGAAGATCTGGATGCACTTATATCCGTGGCTTCTGATGAAGATCTTCATCATATGTTTGAAGAATATCATGATCTAGAGAAAGTATCTCAGAGACCGAGACTTTTTCTTGTTTATTCTGGTGATATTGAGAGTCCGTATTCTTCAGAAGGTAGGACTATGCAGCAAGGTGACAGTCCATATGTTGCTGCTGTTAATGGCATGGTGGATTCTATCCCTCGTCGAACCTATAGCAGGGAGAGCTTGGAAGCCAGTGGACAAATAATGTTGACAGTCCAACTCTGCAGATGGACTCACCTACTTCTTTTCATCATTTAGAATACCAGAATGGAGGTGGTTCGTCAAATACCACATGGTCACTTTCTAACCCCAGCAGTCAGGTCTTCAGTAGTCCTCAAGTACCTTCTACGGCCTGTGTGGCATCATCTCCATTTCCCCCTGTTCAGTTTACATATCCCAATGCTTCCTACTTGAAAGGGTATGCAGATGCTCATTCCTCCTGTGGATATACAAACAGATTTCCTTATGTTATGGAGAGCACAGCAAACGACAATCCCCATTGTTTTGATGCTGCTGTCTATTACCATAACCAGCTTGTCAATACATCGGCACTATTGGATAGCTCAAATCAAAACAGCCAAATGGCATATGAATATGCTACTAATCCTTTAGTGGTCCCTCACTTTCATATGCCTTGTAAAGACTTTCAGCCTACTTCACCATATGCTCCCAGGTTTGCCAATGCTATGATAGGTTTTGCGAATGTGCCACCACAATCCGAGAAGTTAGTCCCTTCTCAAGATAAATGTGGTTATTATCCAGTTACTGGTGTTGGTAACTCTTACTGGACAAACACCAATCCTATTCCTGAATCACAGCCAACGAATGAAGTGGGGTCAAGTATCCCTTTAGAACAAGAGACAGAGAATATTTCCTGGGCTTTTGGTGCAGAAAAGTTACCATCCCTTGAAATGTCTGTTTCATCTCTTCACGAAGTTGAAGGACAGAAAGCACGTGAGAAAGATCAAGTAACCGGGAGTGAGTATCAGGTTTTTCATGAAATTATCAATCTTGACAAGGATTCTATCGAATGGGGAGGAGATGCAATAATGCCGATAAAGAATAATTCTGTTGGTCAGTATAGGGAAACTTTTGCCATTGAGAAGAATTATGTCTTAAATGACGATTATTTGGAGCACACAAAGAATTTGCCTCAAATAATCTGCCGCCCAGACTCACAAGTCTCTCTTCATGTCCCAAAGTCTGAGTTTCAGATGAATGGAAGCAACAACTCTTCTTCGTCCTTTAGTTCTGCAGAATATCCAGCAGATTTCTGGAGAGAGCTTTCTGGAAACTGCCAAATAAGTCAGAACAAGCCTGAATTTCTCATCAAGAGCCAAACAGGACCTCATCCAACTAACTGTGATACAGATTTCTATGGTAGTCATGTGCTTCATCCTGTTTCAACCAAAGGAAATAACCAGTTCTACTTCTAGATAATTCTAGTGTGGGTTTATGCTTGACAGATCATCTCATTTTCCCAGAAACTGCAGACCATGCTCTGAAGGGAGACGTCACTTGCCAGAAGGAAATGGTGAAGAAGTCTAACGACATGACAAGTTCTCATGAATGCACGAAGAACAAAATTACCTATATAAATTCTATGGAAGACTTGGACATTAGAAATGGAACCTTTGTAAACTCTCAGTACCCAAATAATTATCATAAACCTGGCATACAGCAAAGTCCTGTTAAAGTTGAAGATGTGGCTGGCAGCCTGCAACATGGAATCCCTTCCTCCTCAACAATTTCCATCCAGAGATCCGATGAAGACAGTGAAGCTGCGGAGTCCCCTGAAGATACATCAGGAACTGAAAGTCATCTCTCTGAATCTAATGATTATGTATAACATTCTTAGTGCTTCAATTTCCAAATATGAGGAATTGATTTTATTGATTTACTTGCACCTTTAAATATAGGGTGTTGGAGTTGATGAAATAACTACAAGCGAATCAATAAGTGAAGCTGTAGTTATTGAAAAGGAAGCCAGCATCTATGGTTTGCAGGTTCACCAC
Source organism: Salvia hispanica (assembly GCF_023119035.1). Taxonomy (NCBI): domain Eukaryota; kingdom Viridiplantae; phylum Streptophyta; class Magnoliopsida; order Lamiales; family Lamiaceae; genus Salvia; species Salvia hispanica. The sequence continues at coordinate 41,960,039 of NC_062970.1, read as the reverse complement.
TACATCAACTTCACTAGAATGCTAACTTTTTTTCCTTCTTATTTTCCATTCTATTTATTCATGATTGCATATTGAAGTCCTATTATTTAAACTAAAATTACTTTGATTAGATATAAACCTTTGGTTAATATTATATTTCTTTCATACTGCATGTATCTGAGTATTATTTTTCTGAAAATGTGTCTTTTATGTCTATTTTTATACAAACTATTTTCTATACAAAATAGATGTGTGTGCATGAATATATGTATGCATCCATGTTACACCTCATAAACCCTTAACTCTCTAAACAAGCATGTGGCTGTACAGACAGCTTTTTCATGCCACTTTCTGGATAAAATTTGATGATTGTCAGCTTAACTTTTATCCTTTATTTAGAAAGATGACAATGCAGTTATTGCAAAACATACTGCCGTTTTTTTTTATTTAAAACATCTGAAACTAAATAGATTGAGTTTGTAAATTCTACAGCTATAAGATTTGGTTGTTAATTAGTTTCTCATTCAAGAAAGACTCTCTGCTTCTATTGGAGTTTGTGAGTTGTTAGCTACTTGATGCATCATATTTTACTAGTTATATAGGTGCAGGGAAAATCCAAAGTGGTGCACCAAATTGTGTTCTTGCTTTCTTTCAGCCTCCCCGTTGACAATGTGCTATGATTTAGCAGCTCGGGATTCCTTGGGGCTTGATTACTTCTACAAAGTTATTTGATGCTATTCTCCTTTTCTAATGTGTTGTGTTTTCTTCTTCTTCTTCTTTTTTTAATTTTCTTCTGTGCAGTATCCATGCATGAAAATCCATTTTTCTTTTAACAAAAAGTAAACCATAGTGGGAATTAGTTACTTGGTGCTGATTTTTCTGTTGTAAAAAAAAGAGTGATTTTATAATGTCGGCTGAATACCACATAACCTGGGGCAGATCATAAGAAATACTGAACTTGAAGACCTACAAGAGTTGGGATCTGGTACCTTTGGAACTGTATTTCATGGAAAATGGAGGGGGACAGATGTTGCGATCAAGAGAATAAAACAGGGCTGTTTTGCTGGGAGATCTTCTGAACAAGAAAAACTGGTTTGTCCCAACTTAAAGACATAAGTGAAAAGTCTGAGTTCTTCTAAATCATAAAATACTCGCCAAATTTATTTCCAGGAAAAGACTGTATTAAGTCAGGGTGGATTCAATTTCTCCTATGGAAAGCACAAAAAATACTTCACATCATCCACTCTTTTTACAGGCCAAAGATTTCTGGAGGGAGGCTAAAATTCTTTCCACACTTCACCATCCCAACATAGTAGCATTCTATGGGGTGGTTCCTGATGGGCCTGGGGGAACATTGGCTACTGTTACCGAATACTTGGTAAATGGGTCACTACGACATGTCCTCTTGAGGAAGGGTCGGTGAGTTGATGTGCTTTTCATATTCTTCTCAGTTGCAATTTTGGAAAATGGACTTTGAGTTAGATTCCACTTGCAGAGTGTTGGATCGGCGTAGAAAGGTAATAATTGCATTGGATGCTGCTTTTGGCATGGAATACTTGCATGTGAGAAACATCGTTCATTTCGATTTGAAGTGTGACAACTTGCTAGTTAACTTGGGCGATCCTCGCAGGCCTGTGTGCAAGGTAATGTCTCATAGAGGATATTAGTTTACTCTTTCGTTTCCTTGAGGATTATTTTCCTTTAGTATGCTACCGAAATCCGAAACTCAGATACCAAAAAAACTTTGACGTTTCAGGTTGGTGATTTTGGACTATCAAGAATCAAGCGGAATACTTTCGTTTCAGGAGGTGTTCGAGGAACACTTCCTTGGATGGCTCCAGAATTACTAAATGGAAACAGTAGTCAGGTTTCTGAGAAAGTTAGACTTCTATAAACCTTAACTTTTCATAAATATACTTAGAACTGTTACTATTACCGATCATCTCTATCTAAACAAACCAATCTGGCAGGTAGATGTTTTCTCCTTTGGCGTCACACTGTGGGAGATTTTGACAGGAGAAGAACCTTATGTGAATATGCGCTGTGGTGCTATCATAGGTAAGCTGTCTAACTACATTCAGAAACCAAAGCCACAGCCTAATTGACTACACCTACATGTTGAGTAGCATATTTGAGCTTTCTCGATTTGCAGTGAACTGTGGTCGAGCATAAAGTGTATGCTGTTATGTGCAGGTGGAATTTTGAGCGACTCACTGAGGCCACCAGTGCCAGAACGATGTGATCCAGAGTGGAGAATGCTGATGGAACAATGCTGGTCGCATGATCCTGAAGCAAGGCCGCCGTTTTCGGAGATAACAAAGAGACTGCAAGGTATGTCTAAGGGTATCCTACCAAAGAGAGTGAATGGAGTTGAGAGATGAATAAGATGGCATAAATCATGCAAGATGTTTCTCTTCATTTTCTGAGGGCCTTCATTCCCTGAGCTGTTGTATAGCTATCTTTTTATGTACAGATCCTTCTCAGCTTCCTCTTTGGAAGTTTGCATGTTAACAAATCTTGAAGAAGAGCTTGCTTTATTGAGTTAAAATGCTTGCGTTTTTTGGTTATTTAACTTGTGAAATGATTTAATTGCACGGTTTTAGTTTTTTTCCCGAATTTCATTTTGCTATTATAAACACACTCCAAAAGTCCAAATCTACAAAATAAACACTCAGTTATAAAATCCTTAATTTTTGTTAGTATTAGTGATTTACTTTTTCGAGTTGGTTTTTTTTTTTTTTTTGTTCATTAGAACAACGTAATTAAACATAACATTGATAAAGTTCATAATTGACTTGCTCAATAACGTAACTTTGACAAAAAAAAATGTTGATTTCTTTTACATATTCAGTAAGAACTAACACAAATATTATAGGTATAAAATGAGACATTGTTAAAAGTTATTTTTTTGAAAAACCAAGTATTGGATATTAAAACATGGATCTTTGAACACATCACGTTTTTCTAAAAATAAATACCAAGTGCGTTACCATACAATTCATGATATATGCGAAAATAATATGTGTACATGAAAATGATTTCATGGGCGCCCACCACTCCGATGATCTACTTAGTTTGGCACACAACTCAAGAGTAGTAAAATAAAAACTGAGTTCGATCTAAGCTAATTAAATTACCTTATAAATTCTACTCCTAGATTTATTCACGATTGAGAATATTTTTAATTTGACTAATAATAGATGGATATAATTAAAAATAAATACGATGTTTGTAAAGGTTGATATTCGTAAAAATTTCCAATGCTTAATCGGAAAAATATATACATAAATCGACAACGTTTCCAACTTTTCATGTGCATCATATGTGATATTTTTTATTCAAATTCCAAACGTCTCTACTTTGTTTTGATTGATAAAAAAGAGTTGTAATTAGTACTACTAGTATTTTTTTTGTAATCAAGTAGTAATAAGTATAGTTAAACATGAAGAAGAATCACTTTATTTAATTATGAGTAAAGTCTAAAACTCATTCCGAACATATGTCCGATTTTATGATTTTGATCTTATACTTGAATTTTTGCATCATGAACATTTCAACTCGAATCACAATTGGTCCTACCTACACTAACAATTCCGTCAATGTTTAAATGGTTTAAACCCGATTTTGACCGATTTTTAAACGGTTTTAACCCGGATGGGACTGTTAAAACCATAAAAATCGATCAAAATAAGGTTAAAACCGTTTAAAAGTTGACGGAATTGTTAGTTTAGGACCAATTGTGATCCGAGTTGAAATGTTCAGGATGCGAAAATTCAAAAGATAAAGTATATTACCAACATCATAAAATTGGCATATATTCGGTACCAGTTTTGGCCTTACTCTTTAATTATTGGAACGGTGAAAGTGTAAACAAGGAGAATTACTTTATTTAATTATTATTGCGTGACGTCAAATTAAGATATAGGATAGTCGTGTCGTATATTCATATTTTAGATAATTTCACATTATTGTCACATTTCCCAATACCAACCGAAGATCGATACTCGATATACGTATATATACTGTATACAGATATCAAGCTTCTTCCGATCAAAATTCGATACAGTTTGTTGAAAATTTTGAGAGAGAGAAACGATGGAGAAAGCAACTGAAAGGCAAAGAGTTTTGCTGCAGCATCTCCGTCCGTCCTTCACTTCATCATCCCTCGAAGATATCGATTCTTCACTTTCCGTGAGTTTATGCCAAATATTTTTCAGTTGACATTTTCCGGTGACGATTGATTTGTATAGCTGACTATAGTTAAATTTGTCGAGGATATTTGAGCATGATTGAAATTGATTTGATATGTTTGATTCGCTATTAAGAAGTTGAGGTGGAGAGTCGGAAATGAAGATGTTTCGTTTCTGATGTGATTTAGCTAACGGTTTCTGATTGTATGAGATGAGCTTACTTTTGGGGATCTGAAGGCAATTGTGGCTTCACTCGAAGAACTGCTTATGTTTGACATGCTTACAGTGTATCTCTGCTTATATTGTAATGTGTTTCGCAGATAAAGTTTTCAACAGAAAACTGGAGAGGACAAGTTCATAGTAATTGTTTTCAATATGACTGGTTCTTATGTAACAAATTGAATTGAAAAGTTTATGTTGAACAGGATGCTGTTAGCCTTAGTGCATTTTGCCAATTATGTGTTATACTACTTTTTATGTGGTTTCAAATTGGGTATTGAAATAGTTAAGGTTATAAACTTAGATTAAGTTAACTATCACCTGCTCTGTTTCTGTTTCCAGTTCGTCTAAGTGTATTAAGAAGAAAAGAAGTCAGCTGCACTATTTCATGTATCTTTGATTCTCTGTTCTCATTGAACTTATTGTATGTTATTTCAACAGGCATCGATATGTTCTGCAGGGGATAGTGCAGCGTACCATCGGTCTTCTGTCTTTGGTGATGATGTGGTTATAGTGGCGTAAGTATTCTATAGTGTCCTAGATACACCTTAAGCTTGAGTCTCTGCTTATGTAAGTGAAGTTATTGGTTTTCACTGGCAACATATTTTCTAAGATGTTCTGTTTATTTACTTGTGAAGTGCCTATCGCACTCCACAGTGCAAGTCAAAGAGGGGTGGATTCAAAGATACCTATCCAGATGATCTGTTAGCTCCAGTTCTGAAGGTCTGTGACATTCAGCCATGTGTATCCATTTCTGTTGTTCTAATGGGGCTTAGTTTGTGTAGTCTTAAGTGCTTTTCCTTTTTGTTATGATCTATGTTACAGGCATTGATAGAAAAAACAAATATAAACCCAGCTGAAGTTGGGGACATTGTTGTGGGCTCAGTGTTGGCTCCAGGGTCCCAAAGAGCTAGTGAATGCAGGATGGCTGCATTTTATGCCGGTTTCCCTGGTACGCGCTAGCTAGTGTCTTTGTTTTTTGTTTTTGTTTTCTTTCTCTTTTTTTAAAACGTTTTTGGTTATTTTTGGATATATTGAATGCAGAAACTGTACCTGTTAGAACCGTGAACAGGCAATGTTCTTCTGGCCTTCAAGCTGTAGCTGATGTGGCTGCTGCTATTAAAGCCGGATTTTATGATATTGGTACGACATCTCTGTCTGTTGGCATAACCTGATAAAGAGAGAGGCAATAATATCACATTGTTATTTTGGAATAGGGATTGGTGCTGGGTTGGAGTCAATGACCACTAATCCGATGGCTTGGGAAGGATCAGTCAATCCAAGAGTAAACCTTCGTTCTATAACCCATAACTGTATTGGAAAAGATATGAGCTGGAGGAGTATTAACACAAGTGGTTAAATTTCAGGTAAAAACAATGGCAGATGCACAAAATTGCCTTCTACCGATGGGTATTACATCAGAGAATGTTGCACATCGTTTTGGTGTGACAAGGCAGGAGCAAGATAAGGCTGCAGTGAGTCTCACATGATTTTGTGGGATTAGTTAGTTTCAAGGTATTGATTGTCATTGATGGCTGACAAGTTCCCTTTTCAGGCTGAGTCACATAGAAAAGCTGCAGCAGCCACTGCATCAGGCAAATTTAAAGATGAGATAATACCGGTGAAAACAAAGGTATAGCTACTTCTGATGACAAAATTGGCCTTTTTATCTTTTGCCTTCAGTATCAGTTAGGTTTTCATATTTGATATGAGTTTCTTCTTGTTCTGATCCTTTCTTGAGTAAGATTGTGGACCCAAAATCTGGGGATGAGACTCCAGTTACAATATCTGTTGATGATGGGATCCGAGCATCCACAACCGTGGGAGATTTGGGCAAGCTAAAACCTGTTTTCAAGAAAGATGGCACAACCACTGCTGGTAAATAGGGTGTTACATCACGCATCTATTTGGAGTTCATATTCTACTAAGCTAACTATTGTACACTGTTTTTTCAGGGAATTCCAGTCAAGTGAGCGATGGTGCTGGAGCTGTTCTACTCATGAAGAGAAGTATTGCTATGCAGAAAGGACTTCCTATTCTTGGTGTATTCAGGTTTGTGAAAATTTGATATATTATCATGCAGTTAAAAAAGCATTTAGGCACAATTTTCAAGCTGCTTGGATCTGGACTTCATTTAGACCCTAATAGATTGATCGATATATTGCTTTTAATCATGTGACTCGTGTCTGAATTCTTATTCCTTTCTGTAAGACCCATGGTCTGCTGAAATACATGCAGGAATAGTGGTAATCATCTGATCAGCATCTGCATTCACTGTTCTCTTCTCTACATGTTTGTATAAGCACATCCGCAATATACCATTTCTAGCATATTTTTCAGTTCTGCATGGATGAACATTTTGATGAGCTTTTCCTTGTTCAGTAAACCTTTTATGGATAAGATTCCTTGTAAACAGATTCCTCATTAAACCACATGCTGTATGTACACATGATTGGTTCTGGTGATTTAGGGCTACATAGATACATAGGCCTCTATTAATTTGAAGGAAGAAAGGTTGTGTTATCTTAATCTCTTTATTCCTGCTCCTGCAGAACCTTTGCTGCTGTTGGTGTAGATCCTGCCATCATGGGCATTGGTCCAGCAGTTGCAATTCCTGCGGCTGTCAAATCTGCTGGTCTCGAGCTTGGGGATATTGATCTTTTCGAGATAAATGAGGTAGTTTTCCCTAGATGAGTTGTAAGTAAATTTCAGATTAAAATGTTGTAAGCAAATTCTCATTGTGGATATTGTTCAGGCATTTGCTTCACAATTTCTGTACTGCCAAAAGAAGCTTGAACTCGACCCTGAGAAAATCAATGTGAACGGTGGTGCTATGGCAATTGGACATCCTTTGGGTGCAACTGGTACTTTATCATTCGATTTCATTACTATATCAAAGTTCGTCCATAAATTGCCAGTATGAGAAAATTAATTAGATGTGTGAATGGTGTTTTACCGAAAATATTCATCTCAATATTTTATTGCTCAACCTTTGCAGGAGCTCGTTGTGTTGCTACCTTGCTGCATGAAATGAAGCGTCGTGGAAAAGATTGTCGCTTTGGGGTTGTGTCAATGTGTATAGGTCTCTCTCTCTCTCTATCTCTCTCTGTATCAATCGATCGATCGATTTTCAGGTTCACAATTTTCTTGATCTCTATGGCAGGGACTGGTATGGGAGCTGCTGCTGTTTTCGAAAGAGGTGATTCGTGTGATGAGCTTTGCAACACTCGTACCGTGAAGAACCATAATTTCCTGTCGAAGGATACACTCTAAACTTGAAGTCAGCTTCACAAAATAAATTCCAATAATGTTGCATCTCTGTCAGAGATCAATACGGCCGCGGCAATAAAATTCATAGTGCTAAGCTATGTCCAGACTACACAAGAACTTCTTAAGTAAAGCATTTAGAATTCATCTTTGAATATGTGTCTTGTATTTCGTCCAGATTTAATTATTTCTACAAATGAATGCTCATATTTACGCGTCCAAGTCGTTTACGCTATGATCGTAAAGGTTGTTGATTAAATGATTATGGGTGTTTTTGGTAAAATCTGCTATTTTGCAACACAATTCTCACTCACTGGTTAAGTTATAAAGGGTAGAGAGTTTAGGGAGTATGTTAATATCTAGTCCCTCCGTGCATAATGATTTGAAGTGTATCATTTTGACCTAAGTGCGGATTTTAAAGAACAGTGAAAACATTTGGTAGAAAAAATTAGTAAAACATGGATTTCTCTATTAGATAGTACTACTATTTTGTTTCATAAAAATGAACTAGTTTTTGCTATTTAAGTTTGTTCCATAAAATTTGTTAATTTTATTTTTAAACTATTTTTCTCTTTGGTAAAGTCAAAAGTGGATCTTCTTTATCGCTAAGATGGATCTTCTCTTTCTATCTTTCCTACTAAATCAATTGTGCTTGTGTCATTCAAGATATGCTATTTTTACAGAGAATACTTTTTTATTTAGTAATAATAAAATGTGATTAAAATGATTTAATAGAACGTGGGTTTCACTTTCCCAAAATGAAAAATAGAAATGAATTTTAAACAATAAATATCGCAAAATGATAAAATGGAACATTTGTAAGGGAATATATTAAATTGGATAAAATTCATAACTCCTCCATACGCAACCACTCTAATCGAAACCCAAGCACGGTTCAAAGAAACTAGCACTTTCATTAAGATTTATCATGAATAATCAATAGTGTGTAACCATGTTCTTTATGTTGATGCAAATTCAGCACCCAAAAAACAAGTCAACGTCAATCATATGTGGTTCTTCAAAACCTCCAGCATTTTCAGCCCAGAAATGCTACATACTTTAAAACATGGATATCGACTCACACAAAAGAGCCAGGTTCCACTTGCAAAAAGACAAAGACGAGCACATCATGTTATGGATGACTTGCAAACTGGACAAGATGATCTCCTCCTCAGCCACGGATCAATACACTGATATCCCGGAAAGTCACATGTTAGCCACTATTAAGGTCATTAGGTAATAATACTATAATTGAACTCCTTGTGCACAAATTAGATAGGGGGGTAGGGGGGGGGGGGTGTTGCTGTAGTATGTAAAGTTTAAATGTGTTCTTACATCTTTGTGAAATTTGTGCAAACAAGGGAGGTGGCGGATTTTCTCTCCGGTAGTTGGAGTCTCGAGGCAGACTGCACAGGCTTCTTCGTGATCAGTCTGCATGAATGGATCAAAAAAGTAAGCAAGAGGATTCCATGAAGATTGCACATTTAACTCATGATTTACAGATTAGGGCCAATTTTAGGAAGCTTGCCTGAACAGTTGATTGTGGAAGGCCATTAATCTGATGACCAGATGCACCACCTTGACTGTTATTGTCATCAAGAGCCAGCAACATTTCATAATCGTTCCTGAAAAATTGTACAAAGTCATGTCAAACATAGGGTTAATTGTTTGGTTTTATACATGAGTTAAAAGTATAATACGCAAAAACTTTGCTTGTTCTCGATTGTCACAGATCCCAAAACAAACAACAATCATGATTTCCTTTCTCCCAGTCCCAGTGTCCCTCCAGCTATTCGATTTTACTTTACTTACTCATTATATTTGCAACATCAGAGAGTTTTGAACATTTGTAATAGTTATGACATTTTTAAACATGCGAGGGATTTTGAGTTAAATCAGCACAGTTGAGGACCAATGTTTAAAAAAGATCACCATGCATTGAAGTCCGACAACATGGAGTACCAAGTAATGAAACGAAGGAATGGTGCTATTCCAGGATTTCCAGCGTTTACTTTAAAAAATAAAGTTTAGCTTCCTAAAGCTTAGCACAAACAAGATTGCATGTAGACTCTAGACTAAGCCGAGTGTTCAGATTAAGTCTTACTCATTGAAATCACGGTTGGAGTGAAGGATGCTGCTGGCATTCATTCTCATGTCACTGAACTCTTCTAGCGCTCCGAGTATTTCCATTCTCTGCAGAAAAGAAGACAAAATATACCTCAAGAAACTACCAACAATTCACAGCATAGATGAGCATCAACAGAATGAGCTACTTAATTCATCCCTCAGTCCTAGGTAACAGAGAGGAGCAAAAAGAAATACGGCAAACATCATCCATTTCATCATATACACAAATTCTCAACAGCATCCGTTTTTATATGTTGGCAAAAATCAGAATGCAGCAAGAGAGACACTTGGTTAGAAGGTTATTACATATTAGCTAATGAAACGACGAACAAACCTACATGCATTAAAAAATGACCAAAAATTGAAAGAGAGATGATGAAGGCTAGTACCATGTCAATATCCATGTCTGGAGGAAATATGGAGTTTCCCCGCCGCGAAGATGATAAGGTCCGGGGTTGCCCGGGAAAACGACCTCTTTGCCTTGTAATTCTTCCTGATGGTGGAGATCGAGCCACATATCCTCTTCGAGGAGCATTTGAAGAAGACCGAGAAGCAGATGGTCTATGCACGTTGTACATTGATCTCTGCGCAAAAGCGTGCAAATTATTTAGCAACACAATTCAGAAGATAAATCAAACTATTCTTACGCTTTCATAATTATCACAATTTCGTGGACATGGTGAAGAATGTGTAGAATAGAAGTGTATAAGACACCTGATCAGGAAAAAAAAATATTTACTCCCTCCGTCCCTTAAAAATAAAGCTCTTTCTTTTTTAGTCTGTCCCCTAAAAATAGAAACTTTCTAGTATTTAAAAAATTTCTCTATCTAATAAGGTGGGACCCATTTTCCACAAACACACTTTTCTTTCTATGTCACTCTTACTTTCCCAAATTTGCATTAAAACTCGTGTTGTGTTAAAAGTTCCTATTTTTAGGAGACGAAGGGAGTATGAAAGAAGTCCATTGGGACAATCCTTGAAAATGAATTGGATCAAACCATGTTCAATCAGGAAATGGGCATCACTAAGATATCTGAATTTCATTTTCTGCAATTGAGTGTTATTTTAATAATCAAAGGAATTAGAGCCATTACATAATGATCTATTTATTTCTAAGCATGCAGTCAATTGTGTTTCTTCAACTATAGTTCTTGAAAAAGGTTTCTTTCTTCGGTATATATGTCAATAAAATGTAAGGAAAAAAAGAGATGGGGAACCTCTTTGTGACGAGCGTGTTTTATGGTTTTGACAACCTTGGGTCATACTCAGTGCACTCAAAGAAGCATTTTTCTATGTAACTGAAGATGACAAAATGTGCCCCATCCACTTTTACCTCTGGGCAACTGATTAATCCAGATGATAGTGCAAAACAAATAGATATCACATAGCACATATCAAGAGAACATAAAGGAGACATTTAAAAATACTGTAGGCCCTGCAGTGTCACATGACATAAGAACACGGAAACTCACTACATCGAACACTGGCGCCCTTCCTCGAGAATGACCATGGCTCGGACCTTCCTGTTGCTGCAAGGCCAGTGCTACATGCTCATCAGTCTGCCATTGAGTTGGAATTGCATGAGAAGAAGCATGAAATATACTATCTGATCGTAGATTCATATGTGGAAACAAGTATAAAACAATTGAAAGGTTAATAAATATAGATGGGAACAAACCTCTTGAAATCCAAACGCTGGCATCTCATTATAAAGTTGTTCTTGAAGTTGACGAGCCATAAGTTCATCTGCTTCTAGCTGTCTTGCCCTAGCATTGTCATCTCTGGTATCATGCGGCGGTTGAGGAGAAGATTCATCAACCTCAATAACTGGAGGCATGTTTGCATTACTAGAAGATCTCAAATTGGCTGCTTCTGCAGGTGAACTAAGCGAAACAAAATCTAGATTGTCGGAGACTGATGTGGAACATTCACCAGAACCGCTGAAGCCAGATCCCTGCTTCTGCCTTTTAATAAGCATGCCTGCAGCAGAACGAGGCCTATTTAGTTGTCCCAGTCGAGCTCTAGGATGGGATACTGATTCCTTTACAGATTGAGCATGAAAATGCTCGGACGAGATGAAACTTGAGTCATTGTCACAATTAGCAAGATTTATGCCTTTTCCTCTTCTATCTGATCTAGTCTCATGTTGCTGAATCGACAATCTTGGAGTCACCCGCTCCTTATTCAAATTTTTTTCCTTATCATTGGATGATATATCATTCATTCCTCTAAGCCGATTACGCGTACTCCTCCATCCAGCTGATTCTTCAATGCTTTTACCTGCGTCGCCATTGTAATCAACTGATTCTACAGCCTTCTCACTGGGATTCATGGAGTTCCTGCAAGTTTATAAATTCAACTCGGTTATTTAGTTATAGTTTTCCATGGCCAAACAACTTCAAACAGATCTATGTTGAAAGAGTCTCCAAAACTCATTAGAGCATTATATGAAGTTCACAACATATTCAATGTTCCACTAACTCCATAGTTTAGTAGAATACCTGCCAAGCAAATCCTTGGTTTCCAAATCAAGTCTCCTGGACGAACAAGGGTGACTTATCACCCCTTTTCCCTTTCGTGAGTTAGAATAATCATCTTCAGCAACCAAATCCCTTATATCAATTGAAACGGGTACTGGATTAGATGACCTAGAGCCAATATTATGATCAATAGCTACAGGGCCAGTATTATGTCCAACAGCTACAGAGCTGTTAACACCATTGCCAACCAACTGTTTAGCCTTAGCTATGTTATTAGGAGATATACACCCATTTCTTACCAACCTCTTTTGCTTACTTACTCTAGGCAGCGCAATAGGATCAGAAGATATACCACCATTCTCAGTTTTTTTCTTATTAATACCAACAGACCCTACTCTTTCACCCAAATTAATACCCAGACCACCTCTGCTAGGTTTCTTTTTCTCCTCACTGCCATTGCAGCATATGTTCGTCAAATTTGATAGGTCATTTGAAGAAGTTCCATTAGGTAAATCTGATCTCTTTTGGAAGTCAGTTTGATTGTTTCCAGGTGTAGCACTTGGGGAAGCATTCTTACGAGCAGGTCGATGCAAACTCCACTCTGATAGCTCTAAGATGTCATCATCATGAAAAGATGAGGAAGATTTTGAAGGATGTGATGGTCTCACGGATTCCATACGTTTATGCATGGAATCATGGGTCGGGTAACCGGGTTTCTTCTCAGCCACACCTTTTCTGTATAGGTTACTGTTTCTAGATGATGTTGAACTTTCCAAGGAAATGGACATAGACGTATTGGGGAACTGAGAATTTTTGGGAATGCTAGGACGTTTTGGAGGACGGAAGGACAACCCTCGGCTTCCACTGTCAATGATCATTGGCTGATCTCTAGAACCCTCTTCAGGAAACATCAGCTCACAATGGGGCATTGATGACCGCTGATTTTCAGTTTTAGCACCATTTTTCCCATTGGCTCCATTTTTAGCTAATCTATCAGGAGTGTCGGGAACCTCAAGTATCTCATCGATGTCCATATGATCCATTTTCTGCACAACAAAAAAAAAGCTGATTCAAATATTTTGCAATGCACCAGTTACATAATATCAGTATGTATCCAACAAACAATACCCAACACGCTCTCGGAAAAGTCGACATCATAAACACTGATATTCAAGCATCACCTAATAGACATCAAATAGTAAATCTCACAGATTTACTATAATTAACCACTAATGATCATGTAATACAAAAAACCTGTAGCCAAGTTCGTGGAATAAACGACTCACGAGGTCATTAAAAATGGTAAAACATAAACAGGCAGAGCCTTAATCAAAGTTTTGGTATCAAAACCTAGTTTATTTCATATACACAGACTACCGTAACTAACAAGAAGAAAAGCATACTTCGAAACACAAAAAACAAAATCGCTTATACAAATAAAAAAACACACTAGGCACAATAAAAATCTAGAATTTAACGAAAAAAGGGCTAAAATTGAGAAAGCGCAGACCGTTCATTACCTTTAGGGTTCGGATAAGAAGGGGAAATAACAAAATCAATATAGAATAAGTCACCTTCCAAAATCTGAATTTCAATTGATGAGAGATGTTAAAAATCGGAGGTATGATTTCACCTTTCTCTTGCGTGAAATCTCCGGAAACTCCAGCGAGCTTTATGAGAAGAGAATGGCAACAGGAAAGTCAAGTGTAAGGCTATTGATAATCAATCAAAACAGCATCAACGCCATTTCCAAAATTTCCACCCTCTTTTCCAACCTTCCAAAAAAGTTGCAGAGATATCGATTCGGATTCGTACGGGTCGGATCCTAAATTTTGGGTTGGATCTATTCAATAGTATAGTAATTCAAAAATATTAAAGATTTGTTTGATACAAAATATGGGATATGAGAAGATATGAGAAGATATGTAAAACAAAATAAGAAATACGGGCTTCATGTCAAAATATGCAAAGATATGATTTTTTTCCGTTGTTGTTTGATAAAAAATAAATTATCTAAATTTGTATTGTATATTAAATAATATGGCTTAACTTGACAAATTGGTGAGATACATAAACAAGATTAATGTTATAATTTTGGTAAGATTAGATAGGGCCGTGGTCTTATATTGAGCTTTGAGTTAAGCTTAACTATGATATCAAACAATTAGAAATGTCCATATATAATTCTCTATCTTGGTATTACTAACTTGGTGGTACTAATTTTTGTCACAAATTTTAAACTTGGTAATAGGCCTGCAAATTTAGTCTGCGGGTTTCGGGTATACCCGACCCAGACCCAATATCCGACGGGTTTTGGGTATCCGAAACCCAAAATTATGGGTTCGGGTACGGGTTTGGGTAGTTAATGTTAGGATTTTTCGGGTTTAGAGTACCTGAAACCCATATTAGGGTATCTGACTAATACCCGATTAATTATGTGATAAATATTTTTATTTAGTATAGGGCCAGTATGGTAAATCTAGAGTAAATTTATTTAATTACGTGTAGATTTATACCAAAAATTTCTTTATTTTAAAATTAAGTAGTGCCTATTTGTCTAATATCTAGTATTATATATCTATATATAGAGAGAGTCATAGAATCACAATCCAGAGAAAGCTAAAGCATTAGAATTGAAGTTTAGACTTTTAATAATAGTCAATAAATAGTATTATTGTGTTATTTTTAATAATTTCTATTCTTATCACAATATAATTTATATAAAAGAATAAATGAAATACTAGTTTCGGGTTTATTGGTACCCGATTAGTTAGGTTTGGGTACCCGCATCGAGTATTAGGGTACTCGGATTCACATACGGGTCGATTATTGGGTATGATATTTTTGAGATTTTGGATTCGGGTACCTGAATTTTCGGGTTTAGATACCAGCGGATACCCGAATTTACAGGCTTACTTGGTAATATTATCACAAAACTTAATAGTTGCTGAAGTTTTTTTACCAGTAATAAGATGAATAATCATATTTGGCTTCTTAAGCATCCCTATCATTTTTCAGTGTGATAATCACATCTTATACAGTAATAATAAATGAAATATAGTCGGATTGTCGATGATAGAAAAAATTCAACAACTATTTAAGTTCGTGATATTATTGTATGTCAATAAAGTTTGGGGGGGAATTTATTTTATTTTTTTTTTGGAAAACTTTGTGATATTAAGGGCCAATATCCCTTCTTTTTTATTGGTTCGAGACAGTTTTAAGAAATTGTTTAATTCGGTAGAATAAAATGTGCATGAAAAAATTTGTAAACATGGATCTACTTTTATAAGTAATAATTTTATAATAATATGATTTAAATGAGTGTAATAAGTTATTGAAATGTAATGTTTATTTATCAAAAATAAAAGTGAAATGAAATAAAAAAAAAAGTTAATTGAAATAATTATGATTAGAGAAAAAGATAAATGTACAGTATTTACTTTAAAATAAATGGAAATATAGCACTTTTTTAGATAAACAAAAAGAAAATATTGTGACGTTATTTTAGAACGGCAGAGAGTAATGTTAACATGGTTAGAATTTTTTTTGAATTGATCTTATGTGGTTGCAAAAAAAAAAAAGAATTTTTTAGAATTGATTTTATAAACTTGGGTAAAGGTACAATCTAAATTAAATTGTTGCGAAAATTTCAATAACTTACATTTGAATATGACAAATTGTGGAAGGGAGGAAGATGACAAATTGTATGTTGCACGAATACATGAATTATTTTATTCCTGGACAGAGAGTACTTACATTTGAATATGACCAAAACAAAATTACTCTAACCTATTGCAACGGCAAATCAAGAACTTAGGGCGTCTAAAGGTGGGACGTTCTAAGCGACGCCCTATGCACCGCCATATCAGTATTTTATCCTTCTCTTATTCCACCTGCAGTGGGGCGGACTATAGCCCACCCTAAGCGACGCCCTAAGCATTTTACTTCTATTTTGTATTTATATTTTTATGTTTGCAAAGGTAAATAAAAATAAACATATAAAAACAACACAATTAAAGGGAAATTCTAAATTTACTTAATTAAAAAAAAGTTACAAATTAAGAAATAAAAAAAAGCACTAAATACAACAAAAAGGAAGCTAGTCTACCCTCAAGAGCGCCCAGCACTGGTAATGCTTGAAATCGTCGTACAATGAAATGTACGATCGCATCGCTTTGTCCCGCACATCCGCGAGACTCTCGCCCATTTTGTCTGCTCCCTCTCGCACTTCTCGTTACTTCCCCGCGAACAAATTACCTGCTTCTTTATTTGAACCCAGTGCTTGCAGAGCATGCTCCACATTAAGCGCTTGTGGCAAGTACGCCGGCTGAAGCAAAGCCTCGTTGTATTTCTCGAGCGTGCGCTCCTGTCACGTGATCACCTTCACGGTTGTTGGCGTACCACCGGATCCCACGAAACATCAATCCAACATCTCGTCAAGACGATGGATTCGGTGTCGGAGTAGTTCGTCCTTTCCGAGGGCGAACTCTTCACACACCTCCGTTGAAGGCAACTTCTGGGCTCGTGCCTTGATCCGCTTCTTCTTGGTGGCGGACCCAGACGCGGCGGCTGCGGCTGCGGAGGGGCGGTGGGGAGAAGGCTCCATGTCGCTAGTAGAGTATCATGCTTTTATACCTAATTTTCAAAGTCACGGGACAAAGCAAAATTGATTTAGCTTTCATGATTTTTCCAGTAATTTGCCCTAAATTTTTAAAAGATGAACATATTCTGCAAACATTGGTAAAAGACATAGAAGTAGAACAAGATTCAGCATAGGAAATCAGAATGGAATTTTCAGATATTGAACAATAGAGACTATCCCATATGACCACTACATCAAACTAATGCACTGTTTCATACCATTAGTCTTGTTTTACAAAATTCAAATTGATCTACTAGAAGTTATACGGCTTCTTTTCAAACAGAAGCAGATCATCAAACACATGACAGCAGGAGCCGGACTGCCATCTCATTCTGGGTCAGGTGAGCCACCGGGAACCAACTGTATTCAACGAAAGAACAAGCCCTCAATTTATTGAAAGAATAAGAAATGAAATGCAAGAGATGGGATTCGGAAGAAATGTTCAACAGGCGTGGCGGACTTACTATGGCAATGTTGTTGCCGTTGAGCAAGATTTGGTCAAGTTTTGTAATACGGCGTCCTTCAGAAGTGATCTCACTGAAATTAACCTACTTGGTTAAGAAAAAAACACAGCACAACTAATATGTATACAGGAGCATCTAGAATGATGCAACAATTGACACGTTTGCAAACAGATCGATAGCTAACCGAAAAAGTTTAGACGAACAACCTTCCATAGTAACTAGCCATCACATACAAAAAACGAGAATATAAAGACCTGAACTGTGTCTTCATAATCGAGTACTTATGCATTGCACATTGATATAGTCAAAATGGTCATCAAGAAAATCATTTAAATTCCAATTTAAATTTACTAAAACAAGGATCCCACTTTAAAACCATCACAGATAGAAGAGTCAAAGCATCAGAGACAGAAAGGACATCAAAAAACAGTATTACTAACTTCAGGTAAATAAATCTACGGTTAAGGGAGATCTAACTTATGAGGATTAGCCTAGATAGAAGTTTACTTAGATGTCTGGAACTTTTGGTATATCCGAAGGGCTGATAAATTCTATCTTTATCTTTTGAGCTAATTTTGCTTTATGCATATCCCATTGAAAGGATGGGACTGGAGAAATCCTATCAACAGGGATAAAAATACTCAACCATGACTTCATGAATATGCATAAACCGATAAACGGCCCTAAATCATAACATACACCGGGGTAGTCTGTTTCTTCTCTATACGTTCCAAAACTAATATTTTCAAGCACATACCAACTACCAAATGACTGTGCAGCTAAGACAATAAAAATTACCTATGGCACAACTAGATGCTCGAAAAAACCTTCTATACTTTCAAATAGCAGCATGGTCTTCTAACTGTAACAGAAAATCCTAACTGATATGATCACATAAATCACAACTTCTAGCATTTTTTTTACTATTTCATTTGTCGATCACATAAACTAGGAGTACTACTCCACAAAGCCCTTGTGAGCCAAGTATTAAAAATTAAGGCATGAAACAGCAGCTCCACGTTTATATCAACGCATAAAAAATTATCAAAATGCACATTCTACAAGCAACCAAATCCAGTAATTCCTGTCTAATCCATCAAAATCAAATTGAGCAACAGCATTATTAACACCAACAGACTTACTATTCAGTAACATCTTCCAACACCATATTAACATACACATCGAAGCCGCGGAGGGTACCCACCAGCTCCTTGTCTCCCTTCATTATCACCCATATTTTCGACCCGATGCATCGGTCAATCAACTCTGAAGCGCAAGGATCAAAAAATTAAAACCCACAAAAATGCTTCGAGAACATTTAACTGCAAAATATGCTCATACAAATCAGGGGATAAATTGAACACATATGGAAACTGACCTGATGGGAGGAGCTGCGATGGATTGTTAGAAGACATTAACAAATGCTTGGGGAATTTTACGAGGGTTTTTTCAAAATATTTTTAAAAAAAAATAAATAGTGGAGAAGACGATAGTGCGACCCTACACTAAATCAAAATATTTTTCCTTTTTCATGTATTGCTGAATAGAACTGTTATGGGCTTTACTAGGCCCAAAAATCCCATTTGGGCCCAAAATAATTTTATGTACTCCACTTATTAATTTTTGGTTAATAGCACTTTGTTGTAGTTTATTTAAAATAGAAAAAAGCAAATAAGATTATAAATTGCGGACATACAAAATAGCAAAATGAGACATTTTTTTCACAAAAGGTGGAGTATATTGTATAAAAAACTTAAAATCAGAAAATTCATGAATGATAAAAAAAATAACTTAAACTCGTGCATTCATAAAAATAAATTTTGTATTTAAGTCTCGGAAACAAGCAAAATCTAGTAGTATTCAATAAATAGAATGTCAATAAGATCATAATAAAGTGAAAATTACATAAACGTGTTCACATTTTTATTTAGAACTACATTTATTGATTGCCGATCCATATTTTCTTATTTCTTTTAACGATTTTGCAATGATCTAACATCAAAATCAAGAAAGATAAACAATAGTAAATCCTAAGATAAAAAATGTCTCCATAAATGATTATCCAACATCAAAATAATGATAAGTTACTCAGTCCACTAAAACCTCATCCTCAAACTAATGGCCAACACAATACATTAAACAAGATTGGAGCTCTGCTCCCTACTATACACCTTCACACTGTTGGCTAGACAACAACCACGGAATCTTACAACATGATAGAAATCGACAGGGCTAAACCTAACCAAAACTGGGGCAGGAGGTTTATTCAAGAAAAGACATTCAAGTAGCAGAGCAGATTCAGATATCCTAGGCAGGCAAGGAAGATACCCGATGAGCTCACTATGCCTTGGCCCTTCCTTTCTACTCATCAGTCACGCATCCATTTGAGGCCGATTGTACATTTTTGATATACTGAAAACAAGAAAAGTAGTGGGAAATCAGATGAAGTTGAATTCGAAAGACCTTTAGAAACTTTCGACTCTCTTTAGAATACCTTGTACAGAACTCCTTTGGTGGCTCTGTAAGGTGGTGGTGTCCACTTCTTTCTGCGTTCGTTCAACTCTGCCTCTGTTAGGTCTACATCCATTCTCTTCTTCTCGATATCTATGGTGATCACATCTCCGTTCTCAACCAGACCAATGGGACCACCTTCCTGAAATAATGAATAGAGATGTGTTATGAGAATACAGCATACTGTTCACAAATTCCATGGCAATTTCAAGGGTGACGTGCAAGAACGTAAATAGATAAACAAACCTGTGCCTCGGGACATATATGGCCCACCACATATCCATGTGAACCTCCAGAAAACCTCCCATCTGTTAGTAGTGCAACTTCCTGAATGCACAAGGAAATAAGGAAGATTAATTGAAGGGACAAGCAACAGAAAACAAAGGTGAAAAATTCTCTCACCCATCGTTTAAACAAGCACAAACACGTAATTCAATAATCAAACCTTGCCAAGTCCAGCACCCATTATAGCACTCGTTGGGGTTAACATTTCGGGCATGCCTGGCCCACCTTTGGGCCCTTCTCCGCGAATAATGATTACCTTTCCCTGAAACACAATAAAGACAGCAAAATAAATAACCATTCTCATTTTGAACAAAACATTTTCAGTTTATTTTTTCTTCTTCATATCAACATTAATGAACTCAGCCAAAATTACACCAAGAAGGGATGAAGTCACTTTTTTATAATTTTACCTTGAAGCTTGATGAATTTTCAGCGAGAGCTGCAATCATAGATTCCTCTCCTTCAAATACAAGTGCAGGGCCTGTAAACCAAAATTGGGAGTTTAATAATTGCAGCAGAATTTGAGGAAAACATTAAATTTTACCATACAGAAATGAAAAGAAAATGAGAAACAAAGAAACTGTCAATTAAACACATTACCAGAGAAGTACAACCCCTCTTTCCCAGTGATCTTAGCCACAGAGCCTTCAGGCGCAAGATTGCCATATAATACCTGTAAGTGACCTGTTTCTTTGATGGGGTTCGACAGGGGTCTAATTATTTGCTGCAATCAAACATGAAAGATGTCACCTTTATTTGTACAAGTAAGAGAACAAATAGCAATACCATTTTTGCTTGGACATACCTGATTTTCAGGCAGGGAAGGATATAGCTTTGCATTCTCAGCCAAAGTTTGGCCCGTAACTACAACAAAAGAGCAAAATAATCATAAAATCTTGGAAGCAATAATATAGTATATAGTTTTCATTATCAATTAAACTTTTCAGAAAGTACCTGTAATACAATCCCCATCCAAAAACCCTTGTTCCAGCAAAAAACGAATGATTGCAGGTGTACCTCCAATCTGTTTCAATGATATTTTCATACTTGTTGCAGTATTAGGTTACAAAGAAATACAAAGGATTTTTTATTCCAATCGAGCATACCTTGTGAACATCCTCCATCACATATTTACCACTAGGTTTAAGATCTGCAAGGAACGGAACCGCATCACTGACCTTCTGGAAATCGTTTAGAGTTAACTCCACACCAACAGACCTGCGGAAATCTAGCTATGAGATACTTTGATGTATTAATTGTTTATGCCAACAATGACTATCCACGACTCTACTCACTTGGCTATGGCAATCAAATGCAAAACTGCATTTGTAGATCCACCAAGTGCCATGACAATCACCATTGCATTACGCAATGATCTTTCAGTGATGATATCCTGAGGTTTCAAGTCCATTTTGATCAAGTCTAGCAAATATTTCCCCGCAAGGCGGCATTCATCCAACTTTAAAGGGTCTTCAGCAGGGGTTGACGAACTATTTGAAATATCATTGAATTAGTTCCAATATAAGTCCATATGTTAAGAGAATTTGTAGTTGTCAATCATATTCTTATACCTGTAAGGAAGAGACATCCCCATAGCCT
The DNA here is from genome assembly GCF_023119035.1 of Salvia hispanica. NCBI lineage: Eukaryota > Viridiplantae > Streptophyta > Magnoliopsida > Lamiales > Lamiaceae > Salvia > Salvia hispanica. The sequence goes on along the minus strand of NC_062970.1, from coordinate 41,938,273 downwards.
CGATCGCTGAAGCCATTGTATTTGCAGTATACATCCCACCACAAGCCCCAGCTCCAGGACATGAATTACGAAGTACATTCACTCTTTCTTCATCACTTATTGACCCACTCACATACTCTCCATAAACCTACAGTATGAACCATGGCCAGCAACTATTAAATGTGACTTGAAGAAGGAAAGTAAAAGGGGAGGGAGGATTGTATGTAGACATACCTGGAAGGCAGATACTATGTCGTAAGTGTGACCTTGAAAATGACCTGGCTGCATACCATGAATAATATTTATATGAATAAGCAAACATTACTATGATTTGTCTTTCTTAAGCAATGCACAATAATGTCTTTGTGCCTCCGAATGATTTGCAAAGTAAGAAGGTACAGTTACACCATCAACAAAAGCATGAAAATGTATAATATAAAACAAAGATACGAAGACGTGCGTCGTAAAGGATGTTCAGATACAAGGCACAAGCACTCCAATAGTGGACACAGAGTACGAAACAAGAACTGCACAGAGTTGTCATTCTTCATCCACAAACTCTACATAATCTTAGCCTAACTTCATTGAACAATAAAGAACACCACATTAACCAAATATCGAGGAATTTTTTTATTGATATACTAACACTGAAAAGAAATGGCCATAACTGCAGTCATCAAACTACACTTCTACTTAGTTTAAACATAATGAGTTTTTCATGCTAAATAAGAGAATAATGAAAGAGATGTATCAAAGAGGGTGGATTAGAGGCTGACCTTAATCGTACCACCATAAACCATGATGCTAGGGCGGTTCAGTCGTCCCATAGCCATAATAGTGCCAGGCATCTGTAGTAGTCAAGCAAAATCACAAATAGCTTATCAACAACAAGGTAAGCACACTATCCATACAGAGTGCGTTGTTACAAAAAGTTCAAATTTTGCTTAGTGTTTCATGTTAATATGTTTTGACGCCATCAACTCTTTCATTTTAATACATTTTGTCATCCATTTTTTAGTTCAACTCTATGCCTAAGTGATATAAACAATGTTAACATGAACTAATGATAAAACCTTTTGCAATTACAGAATTACAGAATGCAGTAAATTGAAAAGCAAATTAAAGTAATAAACCCTAACAGCAACACAAAGTCACAAACCAAAAGCATTGATTCTTACATTCTTGTCACAGCCGGGAATGGAAATGTTGCCATCATACCACTGAGCAGACATAACAGTCTCTATGCTATCAGCAATCAAATCCCTAGACTGCAAACTGTAGCACATCCCCCTCGTCCCCATCGAGATAGCGTCGCTGACGCCAATCGTGTTGAACCTAAACCCCACCATTCCGGCCTCCGTCACGCCCTCCTTCACCGCCTCAGCGAGCTTCAGAAGATGCATATTGCAGGTGTTCCCTTCGTACCAGACGGAGGAGATTCCAATTTGGGGCTTTTTGAGGTCGTCGTCGGAGAGGCCCACGCCGTAGAGGACCGCCTGAGAGCCGCCCTGCGACTTCGGCTCGGTGATTCTGGAGCTGTACTTGTTCAGCTTCGTCGCGGCGGCGGGCGGCGGCGGAGGGACGGCGGTTTCGGTGGTGGTGGAGGCGCGGACGGTGAGGGGGGAGGGGGTTTTGATGGGGAGGGAGGAGGGTGAGTGGGTTTTGAAGGCGGCGAGGGGAGTGGGAGGGGAGAGGAGGAAGGAGGCCTGCATTGTGGCGGCGGACGGCGGCGGAAGAGTTGATGATTGGAGGGGGTTAGGTTGGGAGTGTGTAAGCAGTAAGCAGTGAGCAGTGACGAGGATGGGATTTTATGGAGTCTATATATTAGCCTACTTTTCAGTTTAATTTATTTACTACGCCCTTTATTCCACGCTGACGTTTTTGTTTTTAATTCACACATTTTCACTGGGAATGTCGTTATTTCTACTAGTATTATGTTTTACTTTATTCTCGATCCACTAAATCCACAAAATAAATTTACATAACATTTTGGATTAGTTTGGTTTGCCATATAGTGTTACTTCTGAAAAGGGATGGACTCATTAAAAAATGTGCTTTATTGAATCAACCTCTTCTCAGCCTATTGTTTGGTTTGTAATATTGCATTTCATGAGGCTGCCAAATTGGAAATTAAAATGACTTAATTACCCATTCAACTTTCTGCTATTGACAGAAATACCCCTGTTTGCCCTAATTTATATTTGGAGATATACCCAGCTTCAATTCAGATTGGAATTGCGCCGCACCCTCCTTCACTGGGTTGTCTGCGCTGCACACACCACCTTCCCAACCGTTCAAGGTGAGTTCTATACAAAATCTCCATTATCTCTGCTTGCAACTGGGGCCTCATTGAAATACTCCCTCCGTCCACGAATAAGAGTCCCATTTTTCCATTTTGGTCCGTCCACGAATAAGAGTCCCGGTTCATAATTACCATAAATGGTAAAGAGACCCCACATTCCACTAACTCATTCCACTCACATATCATTTAAAACTAATATATACAAGTGAGACTCCTATTCCACTAACTTTCTTCCACCCACTATTCTTAACATTTCTTAAAACCCGTGCCATTTAGAAATGGGACTTTTAATCGTGGACGGAGGGAGTATCAATTATTTGCAGTCGCCGATTTGAAATGTATGTTGGTCTGTTAAAATGACAAGATCGATATTCATCAATTTGTTCTTGTTTTACTGATTGCAAACTTTCTCTGGTATCGTTTTTGTAAATATGTTATGTTTGTCTGTGATTCTGTGTTGCTTTGTAGATGTGGTGAAAAAATGTTGATCTTTAGTTCTGCAGAGTTTTGTTCACTGTTTATACTTGCATTCTGCAGAGTTTAGTTCTGTTCTTACATGCTATTGAACTTCATTTATTAGATGCCTATATAAATGAAGAAATGATTTCAAAGGTGTGTGTAACTATTCTTGAAACAGATTTGAGGATTTCAAAGCTTAAATATGATTGGTTTCGGTAGCATTTGCTTCGAGTCATTTGTAATTGTTAATTCGAATCAAATAGATCCCCAATTACATCTGACTAAATATGATTTATTTAGGTAGTATTTAGCTTTTCATATATGCAAAGTGTAGGTACTCCAATGATTTTTATTTGTCCAAATACATCTGACTACATTCGTTCTTCATTGTTTCAGCAAGATGTCTGGATTACATCAGTCTGTGCTTTGGGAGACAACAGTTGGGGTACTCGAAGTAAGGATTCAGCATTAGCCTACTTTGTTAGCCAATGTTTTTTAGTTTCTTAAATTTTCCTCAGCATCCGTTGACTCCATTATCATTTGTGTATGTATTGTATGTCTCCTTTCAGTGGTGAATGCATGTCTTGGCCGCCGCCGACACAAGCCCAAGGGTGACCGCACACGCCGGAGCTGGACTGAACGGGAGGAGGAAACGCTAGTTGTCTGGTTGAAGGAGATCTCTGTCACCGGATGGAAAGCTGACAATGGATTCCGGGCAGGTTATCTCACACAGCTTGAAAATGCAATGAAGCAGCAGTTTCCGAACACAGACATAAAGGGCACTCCACAAATCAACTCCAAATTAACCGCTTGGAAGAAGTTATACAACTCGTTGGTACGAATGCTTGATCGCAGTGGAGTGGGCTTCAACATCGACTACAAGATAGATTGTGATGACCATTAGTGGGAGCAGATTGTTAAGGTGTGAATATATTGCATTTATTACATTCTATATTGCTTGCAATTTCTATATGTACTTTGACGTGTAGTTTGTTTATGCATAGGCTGATCCTGATGCACGTTTGATGAGGGACAAGAGTTGGCCGTATTTCGAGCATTGGCAAGTAATTTTTGGCAAAGACCGTGCTGATGGTACGTTTTCAGAGGAGCTGACGGACGCGGCCAACGCTCTCTCCAGTCGTAACACTGTGCGCTCCTCACCAGCCATGGAATATGGCTCCTCGATGGGACTGGAGGATGAGAATCCCTTTGTGACTCCCACTGGGTCTGTGCCTCCCGAAGGTGTGCCTCCCGAAGGTGTGGCTGACAGTACTGGGCAGAGTACTCAGCGAACAGGATCTTCAATAGGAACTGGGAAGAAGCGCAAGAACGATGATAGCATTGACGGCTTGGTAGAGATGCTTGCCAAGATGCAAGAAGATACAAATGTTAGGCTCGACTGTCTCTCTCTTCGAATTGGCTATGAATTTGATTTGAGCAAGGCGCGGAAGGAAGTGTATGAGGTCCTTGGCCGTCTCCCTCTGACTCGAGATCAGAAGTTCGATGTTGGTGAAGTCATCCTCGAGAAGGTTCAACGTCTTGACTTCTTCCTTGGGATGCCAGAGGAGGACAGGTTTGCTTATGCGATCCGCCTCCTCGCAAAGTATGGATAGGTAAATTGCAAGTGATCCCATGCATCGGAGGGAGCTCTATTTTTTGCTTTTTACCCTCCATTCGGCATCTAACCCATTTGAACACTATTATGTGATGTTTTATCCTGGAACAAGTTGGTTGTCTGCACAAACTTTAAGTAGTAGTTATTATTTTTTGATGGGTATGACCAGTCATGGGATATGTCTAATTTAGGTGGAGTGTTGGTAGTTATTGAACTAATCCTCTAGAAGGTGCTATATTTTGTAAACTATTGAACAACTTATGTTCGAAGACATGGAGTTAGTTTCGGATCACCTTGCTCTATTACTTTGTTTTGCATTCATACATGCCCTCTTTTTACTTGCATCATCAACATATCACTGTCTTATTTTGTATTCATACTCACTTTGATCTAATTAAATTTTTTTGTCTTCAATGTTTCACTGATATTAACATATATAGAAACATTTTGTAGAAAGTCAGACTACTTTCATTTATTTATTTACTTATTTATTTATTGCTAACACAAGAAATCAGTAACATAACTACTATCCAACAACATAAAAATGCACTAAATTTATGGAAGATATATTACTTGTTGATAGTGCTGCGAATTATTGTTTGATTTAAACTGTTTTAGATATTTCAGTATTTTGATATATATTAATCCTCTACTATATTTTAAAGCATTATAATTATTACGTTTGAATTTTTAGCTTTTTTACTCCTTGCCATTTAATTTTTTTTATCATATCACTCTATCTTCTTAAAGTATTTTAATTATTATATAATGCATTTAATTTTGAACTTTCGGTTTCTAATGCATTAATATTTTTTAATTTGATCTATTTTTTAAAATTTAAAATTAATAGAAACATACAAGAATTAAAATAAATTGTCAATAATAGGGCTTGAGCTTGGTCTTCGGATTTGAGCAAAAGATAACCATCTCAATACAAATTCATAGCACATAAGAAACGAAATACAAATCACACACACCACAAGTGGTGTCTTCTGGCAATAAACCTAGAAACTACAACACAAAACAAACATATAATGATAAACCACTCTTAATTTCAGCTAACAAACCTACGGTGATAGTTCTTCATCAGGTACATGCATCCAATTTACTTGAAGTTGTTTCTCCACCATTGGTTTGGGCTATTGGACCCACAAGAGCTGCCACGAGGAGATGCAACCGGGTTGAAAGGTTTTGAACGCGACTTCGAGTGGTCAAAAGACGAAGCCTTCCCCTTCAGATCACTCTTATTTCGTGGAGCTAGAAAAACATGATCACTTTCATTGCCAGACTCATTATCCAAATTTTGGTACGCATCAGCAAACAATTTGCGTCTTGGGGGTGCTACATTGTGAAGAATCGGGGAGCACACGGATTCACTTGCCGCTCCAGATGGGTCATACTCCCCACCCCTAGGACTCGGTGGATATTCTTGACCAACAATCGGCACAGTTGTGTCGGATAAGACGACGACGTCGTTGTCGGAATTTGGTTCTTTCTTCGGCTCGGTAACACCAAAAAGCTGGGCGAGCTTATGATACTCGGGATCACCATAGTGATGGTATGCCGCAACTAGCGTATTTCTCTGTTTTTTTTTTAAAAAAAAGAAAGGGCATTTGTCAAGTTGTAGTTCGAATATGTGGAAATGAATTTGGCTAACAAATTAGTAGACTTACCTTGTAAATTTCCTTCCACACTTGTTCAGGGGCATTAACCAAGTTGGTATTCACATTCCAATGAACGCCACGAGTATGAACCACTAGGTCGAATGTTCGAAAACGAACCTCGAAAAATTGAAAACGTTCATACAACTCACGCCAAGTGAACACCAAATCAGTGTCAGAGGCTATAGCAGCCACTGCCTCCTCAAGAATGGGTATCGGTATGACAGTTCCACTCCATCGTTGCTTCATCTTGGATCGGGTGATCACCGACAATAGCATGGAGTCCACCTCTGCTGTCCATTTTCCTTTGTACAAGAAAGTTTCTTGAGATGGTATGTTGCTGCTCATTTTCGTTGGTGTTGAATGGAATTGTGGAGGAAGGTTTTATAGATGAAAACCTATTGTGCATCTATTTTTATCATAAGGAGTACACCATAGGGGCAGCTGGAGGAGTTGAAGTGTAAGCAACAATATCGCATTGCATTGCCAAGGTGGTACAATGTACATGAGATATTAGATTGAAGACCTAGGTGTTAGGGTTTGTTGGCAAGCAATTGTAGCACTATCCTTGTCATTTTTGCATTGTTCACGTGGAACAAGTATAGCTCATCTTTTGCATTGTGTAGGTGTACATATACATGTCATTTAATTGAGTGAACAACTCATCTTTTGCATGTTGTTTTTATTGATTTAACAACTCATCTTTTGCATGTTGATTTAATTGATTCAACAACTCATCTTTTAAAAAATTGAACAATTGAAAAATTGTAAAGAATGAAACAAAGTAGTGGTGAACAAAATTGGAAGAAAATTGAACAAAAGAATGAAACAAAGTAGTAGTGAACAAGATTGAAAAAATTACAGCATGGATAAAAAAAGATAAAGGTAATTAGACAAAGAATGAATGAGGGAGAAGAGCTTATCAGTATAGAAGAGCTTTTATGCTTTTAGTTTAATTTTATTGAACTAATCAATGTGTACTGGTTGTTAGTATTATGTTGGATGTTTCACTGATTTATTTTATTGAGGTTTATTTTTATTTAAAATTATACTACTAAAAAGTAATAACACAAAGATTTATACTTAGAATGTTTCGCAAAATGAAACGAAATATATGAAAATAAGAATTAACGATAGTGCATAACAAAATATAATTTTACTTTTTGCATTTACGTTTTGCATCATAAAAATAATGAATTAATACAATCTAAACCATATATATGAAATAAGGAAAAAAAAGTCTTGTTTGAATACAATCTAAACCCTGTACCCTATAATGCAGCAAAGTTTTGTCTATCAGCAAATCTTTTTTTTTTTAAAAATAGACATGAACAGAATACAATCTAAACCCTATACTAATATGATTTGAGTCAACAATTCATCTTTTTGCAGCTAAGTTGTTGTCTACACGTGACAACTACAAAAATTGGAAGAGAATATTGAAGCATAACGTGAACAAATGGCTCAATCAATTCGATTCACGGGTTGGACCGTCCTTGTACATTGGGTAGGAATAAGCATGATATTGTGATCCATTGTCTTTATATTATCACCTTTTGCTCAAGGTTTGATCACAACCGGCAAGACGACACAACACTCACAAAGGCTGTTGCCGGTGCATATTCAATGGCTCTCATCCCACCCGTGAACTTCCCTTCGTAAGTATATTTCGGCAATGGCATTTGGTTTTTATTTATATATTAAAATTGTCCAGTTCTAATTCGGTTACATAATGGCAGCCATGTAATCCCCGCATTTTGCCTATCTCCGAAGCTCGATGATTTTGACGATCGATGGGTATTTTCCAATTTAGCTACTAATTTTGTGTTTAATTTTCCTAATCTCTTTATCCAGATTTTAAAAAAAACTACTGAACATTTCAATGATCGCATATGCAGCTGATACCAAATCAATGGATTTTGCTTCATGGAGTGGACATGCCTCTCGAGTGCGAGCTGGAAATGCCACACGGAACCTCATGGACGGTCGGAGTGACTATAGTGGGAAGAAGATGCTACTTCGAACGAGGATGGAATGTTTTCGTCAATCAGACCCGGATAGAGAGAAGCGATACCGTGGTCTTCACTTATCACGGAAGAGGCAAATTCAAGGTGATGCGCTTTAGGACGAACGGATTGATGCCCATGACTGATATACATCGTAAGTCGAAACATTCAAATATTTCATGTAATTACAACCATCATTCAAATTACAAACTAATGTGTTGGTTCTCTAGTCGAACCAGAGTTCGCCGAGCAAGGCTATCGGACCCCGGACTCTCAAAGTGATGACAATGATGACTATAATTACTCGAACTATAACGATAGGCCTATCTCAGCTCTACCAGCATTTACTATTGTACTACTTGCCTCCGACCTTGAGAGTGGACCGGTAGTACAAGCTAAATGTTTTTTTTTCGAGTTGCTTAATAAATTTGTTTTTACTAGAATTGCATCGAATCATCACTTGTGGTTTAATCTATTTTTTTAGATGCTACCGGTGATATGGTGGAAAACTAACATCCGAGATGATAATCTTATTCAAACTGTCAAACTAATTTCCTCGGACTCGGACCCTACTTATGTGTACGTATTGGCTGAAGATGAAGTTGTGAAGGTGTGCAGGGGATGGAGGTGGTTCGCAAGATCAAAAAATCTGCGCGTCGGAGATTTATGCAGGTTCGAGTTGATTCCTGTACAAGAGACCACTCTACGGGTGTCAATTAATCGCTAGTTTGTGCTAGGATTGCGAGTATCCGCCAGTCGTTTCTTTGTCATGTGTTTTGTATTTCCAAAAGGCGGTCGTAGTGAACTCGTTGATTTTATGTTATCTATATGAATTGTATGTGTCAGATTATTATGGTTGAAGAATGAATGTTATGAATTTAGTGAGTTGAGAATGTAATTCTGAATTTAAAAATGACTTTCCAAAGGTATTATTCTAACTGAGTTTTTGAGAAAGAAATAAACAAAAAAGAGGGCATTTGAATTTTCCATTCTCACGGTGATCAAATTGTGTTTGAATAATTCTACTTGTGATTTGTGTTTCATGATATACTCCATATGACTATATCAGACGAGATTTTGAAATAATCAATTGACCAAGACATGATAAAATAAATAGATAGGATAGGAAGGTAGCTTCCAAGTTGCATGCATAACACAGAAACAAAAGAGTCTCCACAAACACAGCACAGTGTAGTAGTACATTAAAAAAAGTTCCAAATCATAATGTCTGAACGAAGAAAAACAACTGAATTAGTAGGTCTTTCACATTGGTAGCAAACAAGCTTCATATTTGGGGCATCATCTATTGAGTTTGATGACCTTCCTGTGCGGCAGACAGAAAAAGAAGGAGACACGAAAAAAAAATGAAGTTAATGAGACGAACTTGAACTTTGATCGGGTAAAATGATGCACTCCTTAAAATTCCCCATCGCATCTTAAGAACAGCGAAGGCCCTTTCAATAACGTTTCTAGCCTTGGTGTGTCGCTGGAGCTACTTGGGATGTGACAGTACAACTGTAGTGTGTGTGCAGTGTTGCGATATTCAAATAAGGCAGGTTCCCCAGATCCAGCAAGTCCACTAGATCACTTGGTCTAGGAACTCGTAGGTTGTGCGGAATTCCGGTCGTCGGACACACAAGTACTTCCCCGCTTCAAAAACCCTCAACCACTTTACTAAACCTAGTATAGGGAAGTAGGGATCGATCCCACAGAGAAGGATGCGTAAGACTCGTAATCAAGGATTTGGGAGTATTTTTTGGTGTTGGCTGCTGCCACGCATTTTCTTGGGTTGAGGAAAATTAAAATTAACTTGACTTGGGAATATTAGAAAGAAACTTAACCTAACAGCTAGACCTAGGAGATAATTCTACGGTGGGACCACATCTAAGAAAAAGCAGAGTACGACTGAAAAGTGGCTAAATAACTAACTCTCGTACTAACTGACAGTGACATCGTCTTCTACAACCAAATTCGCATAAAACTTCTTGTGAAAACACATAAGCAAATCAAAAACAGGGCTACTAACTTGAAATCAAATCTATGCATAAATAACGAAGAACTTAACAGATCTGCATACCTAGACGAAGTGAAATAGAAAACAAAGGAAATAAAACAAGTCTATCA